>NC_143583.1:18353793-18660098 GCF_048544385.1 Mastigoproctus giganteus | reverse complement strand
TTATGGCAAAGTCGCTATTGCCAAGCCACTCGTTACTGAGAGTAACGCTAGAAAGAGGATGAAATGAAGAGCACAAAATCTGGTCACTTGAAGATTGGAAACATGTCATATTTTCAAATGAATCAGCATTCACACTTTTTCCAACATCAGGGAGAGTTTATAGTTTTGCGAATGCCAAAGGAAGCGCGTCATCCTGATTGTTTTTTTTTTTTTTTTTTTTGATTTGGTAGTTGTTGGCGCATCGGCTTCTGTGGCCATATTGCACCTCCCAAGGTTTTTGCAGTACTTTGATCCAAGCCCGAGGCGGGAATCGAACCCGCGACCTTTGGGTTGCCGGGCAGGTACTTTATCCACTCGGCTAGCCCGGTCGGCCATCCTGATTGTCTTGTGCCAACCGTGGATGAGGGTCAACAATAGTTTGGGCAGCAAATGTTGGTGTTCTTTGGGTCCTATCAGCACCTTGAACGGGGAAAATTACTGCCACTAATTACCACGATATTCTGAGTGACCAGGTTCATTCAATGGTTTGAGGAGAATGAAACTGAGGCTAAGCAACTCGCATGGCACGCGCAATCATCAAGCTTAAACATCATTCAGCCAATGTGGGCATATTTGGAGGTGAGAGAGAAAAGCAGATTTTCTTCACCTTCACTACTGAAGGACTTCGAAATGTTCCTCCATGAAGAATGGTCCAATATTCCTCTTAAGACATTTCAAGATGTATTTGAATCTATTCCACGTAGGACACAAGCTGTTTTAAAAGCAACTTGTATTCTACATGGGTGGCCAAGTGGCCCAACACCATCTTATTGCATACCTGTATCTATTATCACAGGCGTTTCCAATATTTTGTCTATTCTTATAGGTAGTTTATTTTATGTTTGTCACACGTTATTAAAAATTAATTCTTAATTTAGGTTTTTACTGAGGAACAGCTGTAAGAATTGAGGAACTTGACCGCTAAACACCATTTAACCAGAAGGAGTGAAAAGATATAAATCAGTTCGTGTTCAGAACGGATACAGTTCAGGCTGTAAAGATTTAACAGACTTTCTCTTCTTTATTATGTTGCTCGTTATTTATTTTATAGTCCGCTGTTCTCCTGGGGGGTGAGGAGACGATCGAAAAATTACAGTACGAGAAAAGGGGAAATAGTCGGCAGAAAAGAAAGATCAGCGGATGTGGCCACGTTGAACAAAATCCCTTATAGCCCAGGTGTAAAAGAAAATTACGATCCACACACCCTAAAATATATAAACACGTAGCCAGGTGGACGGACGGCATGAATTCAATCGTCCTTCCGCTCTTCTGACGGGCTATCCAAGGGCAGGTGATAAAAGCTCACTCCCAACTTCCCATAGTGGATGATTATCTTAGTTGCAGGTGGAAAAAAAAAAAAAAAAGAAATTATAACCTTTAGTAGTTCGTGTCTGTCTCAAGGTTTTATTAAGGAACAGGTGGGGAGCTGGGTCGCGTGATCTTAAAGTTCGTTCGTGGTTGTAACTTGGATACGTTATAGGGTAATGCGAAGCCACCTCTCAGACACTCCCACGCAAACAAATTGTAATTCAATATTATTCTTTCTACTCTTTCTGTGTTTATGTCTTGGTCAGGCGGGCCAGAGTTGTTTATCTTATAGTAGACCGGAAACCCTCCATTCAAAATAATGGATTACAACTGTGGTCAAAATATCGTTGTTGTCATTATTGTGGTCAAAATATCGTTGTTGTCATTATTGTGGTCAAAGTATTGTTGTCATTGTTGTGGTCAAAATACTGTTGTCATTATTGTGGTCAAAATATTTGATTTCAGTTCACTGTGGGACAGTCTGAAATGGATTACAATCAACACGGATTACAGATTACACGCCTTAAAAAAAATCTAATTTACTAATAAAATATTGTATTTTATTGATAGCGGACCTTTAAAAGCGAGTCATGCAATGTCTGCTTTATCAGGAATATTAACTGGGCACTGTGTATTGTGGAAAAAAAAAAGTCGTAGGACGTATGTCTAGTTCAATCCATATACTGGTATGATTAATAGATAACTGTCTTTAGTTCTTTTAACCATGCCCTCTTTCTTTTATTTATCCTCACGTGCCTGGGAACGGTCTTTGTTTCAGACTGTAATGCGGGCGCCCGAAGGAAGGTTTGGGCTGGTTCGGGTCAAAAATCTACAAGACGCTATTCTGTGATTTTCTAATAATTCAGAGGCAAGGCCGATGACTGTTCAGCACTTTTAAACGCTATAGAAGAAATATTGATTCCTGCTTTAGATTACAAAAATTATACACAAGATCTGAACGTGATTGTCTATTTGATCGATTCTGGTTCAGTTGATTTGTTAGTTGATTTAAGGAGTCTGATCTGCAACAGTAGATGTTATCTGAACAGTATGGAATAATATCTTCCGAAAAAATCTTAATCGTACCTTGAATTGAGTCATTGATCGAAAACTGGACAAATAATATTATTAATTAATAATATTAATGATAGGGCAGTGTATATTAGTATTAGTAGTGACAAACAATACAAGATAGCAAGCTTATAGAGCATCAGAAAAAAAGGGAAAAAATGTATATCACCAATCTATCCCCTTCATATAAATGTCTAATTCTTCCTTGGATTTCTTCAAAATACTCACTTCCACGATAACAGATGGCGGTTTAAACAATAAGCCATCAGCTGGCTGCAGGCAAACTTCCGCACATCTATTCTGCGACCTTTTTCCTCAATTCGAATTTATACCCCCTCATGTATTTAGTCACAGGAAGAGGAAGAATGTCATCAGCTTTGAGCCAACTCAGTCTATTCTAATGTTTATTGGAAGGCACATATCCTGTTTTCTGGAAATGTGCCCTTCTGAAATTGTTGCAAAAACCAGGTAAAGAAAGGACAAGCCCCAAGAGCTTTTCCACCAATATCGCTGTTACCTAACCTAGGCCAGTTTGAGAGATTGATTTTCCAGAGATTAAGTGACTTTATGAATTTACACTACATTGAGTTGCCATTTCAGTATGGTTTTAGAAAATCCAAATCTATTGAGGACACGATTAATGATTTGGTGCTTTACGTTAAAAATGCAGATAGTAAATATGTTCTTGCTATGTTCATTGACATTGCAGGAGCTTTTGGCCCACAGGGATCTGTGTTGGGTCCCCTATTCTGGAATTTGTTTCTGGCTTAAATTGAGACAAACAGTTTGCCATAAAATAGCATTTGAGGATGATCTGCTTATCTGTGTGCCTGGTAACTCAAGAAGAAACAAATAGAGAGAAGAAGAGGAGAAGACAAGAAGAGACATTGAAGAGAAGGCTGAAATGGTTCTTCAGAGGCTATTGCAAATAAATTAACAGTTTCAGAAGAAAAAAACAGTTATGATGTTAGTTAAAGGTCACCTTGATATCAATTGACCACGAAAATGTTTGTTAAATTGTAAGCAAATTAAATTTGTTACCCAAACTAAGTATTTAGGTGTTTTATTAGATGCTAGGTTAACTTTTGTTCCACACTTGCATTATTTGATGAATAAAATCAAACGTTTTAGTGCAGCAGTAATACGGATTTCTAGATAAGAATGGGGGTTATGTAGATCAGTTTGAAAAGAAAAGAATATATGCTAAGTTAATGGAAATCTGGCAAGCCAGATGGACGGATAGTATTACTAGTGCGGTCACCAGACTTTTTATTCCAAATGTTTCTTTTGCATGTTTTAAACTAAATAAGTGGTTTTTTCCTAGTATGGAGTCTTATTTTTTGTTAACAGGGCATGGTTCTTTGAATAGAAATTTATATTATTTTGGTTTAAAGTCAAACCATTACTGTGTATGTGGTGATGAAGAAACTTGGTGCCATGTGTCATATGATATTTTATTGTATGAGAACTACAGAGCTCAATTAAAGAATGTAATTAGTGATTTGAGGGATGGAAATGAAAATAATTACTTGTCAGATTATAAGTTTGTTGCTTTTCAAAGGTTTGCTGTTTCTGTATTTCTAAAAAGAAGACAGTTATCAGTCTGGATATTTGTAAACTAATAACTGTTCACTGTATGGATTTTTTTTTTCTCTCTCTCCCCTCCTATTCTTGTCCTGTGCTTTTTCTACCAGAGGGTAGAAGTGCTAGACCAGAATTTTGTGCGGTCAACACAGAGAATATAGTAGACTCGGGCCTAGTTCCACGTTCATAGGGATGCGCATCAGGTAACAGTTATCCTAGGTGATGACTGCTCCCTGATCGCTGAGTGGCCTGTGTATAACATAAACTCACACTTACACATTACACCAACCTAACACTATTCTTTTTCCAGGCTTGTTTACGTATAATAAAGTCAGTGATATTAGGTGGATTTGGACACATGTCTAGGGACATCAAAGACTATAATAATAATAAAATAAATAAATAATAATCCATTCATGGCCTTAAGCTTCTTAATCCCTAAAATGAGGCCGACAGACCTGTATGCAGTGCTCAAGATGCGGCCTAAGCACAGCCTTATACAAAAAGTTAATCGCCTCCTTATCTCTGCATATGTAAAGTTCCTGGATATCATTGAAAAAGCTCCATGAGCTGTCCTGGTAGCCTGTTTGCATTGCTCAGACAGCTTCATGTCTGACTGCATCTCCAGGTTCTTTTCATTTTCCAGTACAATACTCTGAGTTGGTATATTAATAACACACAGTTGGTATATTGATCTGGAATTACTGCTAAACATATTCAGTACCTTGCATTTATCAATGCTAAACTTCAACTGCTATTCCTAAATTTTCTACATCTTGTTGCAGTAGCATTATCGTCATTAACCACCTTACCAACTTTTGTATCATCTGCAAATTTAGGCATTAAAGCTTCAATGGGCCCAGCATCGAAACCTGCTGGACTCCACTAATACTATTAGTCCATGAACAGTAATATCCATTGATAACCACTCTCTGTCTTTTCCCACCCAACCGTCCCTTCATCCAGGGCAGTAACGTGCCCTTAATGTCACATGCTTCAGTTTGTGCAGCAGTCTTTTATGTACAACGGTATCAAAAGCATCAATGAACAGAGAAAAAGCTGTTCTAATTTCTGCTTTTGTATAGAGTTAAACTAGTATTTTGCAGGGAATTGGAAATGATTTTCACGAGTTTAATGTTTAAAAGACTTCTGAGAGTAACCTCAGACAAACAGATTTCATCAGTTGTCGAAAATAGGCTACAAAAGTGATCTTCCTTGCATCATATAGCCATTATAACGCTACCACCGATTCTAATATAAAGACGACCCTTTCCTTTTTTTATTAAAGGTCATGTAGGGTATCTCTAATTCGATTTTCAACCGATAGATGGCGCAGTACTTTTAAGACTATACGTTGTCTCTCATATCGATTATTTTAAACTGGAATATATACCTGTACTCGGTGTTTAGGAAGCAAGAAGTTCGAGTACACTGTTGTTTTGTTTTCATTGAAACCCGCTCGACAATTGATGTAACCTTAACATTGACTGATAGAGGTCATTATCGCAAAGTCTTGTTTCGCGACATTCGCAATTCGCAGCGACGTTTTTGCTCAGAGGAGAAAGTGTTGGCACATTGTCATTATCAGCGTTCCTATTTCAGACGCCTGCAGGCTTCAGCTGAGGTCACAGGAGGTACACTATTGCCTGCAGACTAGTCTAAGGTAATGACCACTGCGCGTATGTGTGTGTGTGTCTGAGTCCAACTCTTGTCTCTAAACTCCATCAAGATAAACAAAATATTTTTTACACATAAGGTATTACGTGAACACCAATTACAGACATAATTAATGTTTTATTTGTCGTAGCGCCTACTTGGGAAGCCATGTTTGCCGGATATGATAACAATGACCGCCAGTTTTAACCACGTGATCGAAAGTAGCCTGACTGGATACTACATTTGGTAGAACGGTCAGCTTACAGTATTTTATTCTGTCAAACGCTGTCGAAGGCCCTCGGTGGTTACTTCTTTCTGCAGATATTCAACAAATGACATTTAAAACCACACGTAATATTGAGAGCACTCTTTTAACTCTGGGTGGCCGTCCCTGATATAAACAGAAAATTTCTTTATTTAATTTATTTTTTAAATTAATTAACCTGACTACTTTCTTTTGTATGGAGTCTACAAGTCTGAGAGAGGTTTGAGGGCCACCAGCCTAGATGTGGGAACAATATTCCATGGCAGGGCAGGGCAGGGCTGATTTGACATTTCTACAGAGTGAGTAGTTGAGTTTTAGGATTTAAGTTAACTAAGCTTTCTTCGCCCCACTGGAGACTACCTGAATATCTTCATTTAAGGAATTGGTGGTGGATATTCAAGAGTTTGAAGCTGTTTGTTCAGGACAAGGTTTCTCAAACTTGAAGGTGGGTGTAGTGTGTTATCATCAGAAAAACTATGATTAGGATTCAGAGTAAGTGGGAGGTCGTTATTATAGAAGAAGAAAAGAATGGGAGAAAAACTTAACCATGGAGTAAACCAGCATTTGTGGAGAAGTTAGAAGACAGAGAACCATCTATCATCATTCGAAGAGAGCGGCCAGAGAGAAAACTGGATACCCAATTGTAAAACCAGTCAGCAATCCATAAGATGGAAGCTTGTTAAGAAGAACTTTATGCCAAACACGATGAAAGCCTAAGAAATGTTAAGAGCAACTTCTTGAGTTTCAGCAAACTTTTCCCTCGAATCTGTCCAAAGATGATTAACATAAGCCAATATATCACCAGAGTCTCGATCCTGACGGAATACATATTGGCCATTATTGATCAGATGGAAAGTTTCGAGATAGTTTAAGAGTTGACCGTTGATGAATTTCTCTATTACTTTGGAAAGAACAGGGGTTTGTCACCTTGCTTTTAGGAACTGGCTGGATAGGAGCAAATTTCCAAGCAGAAGGAAAAACACACCAGTACAATTCTGTGCTCGCTCGCTTACAGGAGCAAGCCGAGAATTCACCTCCCCACTAATAATTAACCGATGCTGGTATTTTCTACAGGACTTCTTTTAAAAAAAATATTTCTCTGCTTTTATTTTGAATTAAAAAATAAGTTTATTTAAGATAATTCATCAAGAGTATTGAGTTTAGAATATATATTTTTATCTTATTCGGGGGATGGCTGTGGGATGTAATACTTTTCTCTTGGTCTATTTCTATTGCAATAATGATGTAAGTGAATTTAATTACAATGGCTTCTTTTTTTTTTTTTTTTTTTCTCAAGATACATCGGCCACTCCGACCATAGTGGGCTAGTTATTATTGGTATCTCTACACTGCTCGACAAAATTAACAGAACGAAATGTTTTTCCTGAATATTTTATTGCGAACAGTATCGCAGAAGGTGAATATTTGATATAATAGGCATCCTGGCATGTAAATTCGGCGTATCCAATAGAAATTACCACCTAACAACAGAACCGCACATTATGCAAATTATTCATGCCTATAAAAACACGAGTTGTGACCACATCACCTCATTCCCGCTTTTTGGTTTGCTCAGTGGGAGAGCCACATCTCCAGTACTCACGATGGAAAGTCATTGTCGTTTAGATGATTGTTTGAGATGGTGGGCTGTTGGCCGATTTGAAGCCGGGCAGTCACAGGTGGAGGTGGCACGTTGGCTTAATGTGTCATCCAGTTGTGTCTTATCTGGACTGTGGAAGCAGTTTCAGGAGACAGGAACCATTGCAAGAAGAGCTGGCCAAGGGCGCCCAAGGGCTACTTCAACCAGAACAGACCGCTATCTGGCTCTAACAGCAAGACGGAACCCTACGATGTCCTATCATTAACTGTTTCTTGACTTTGCTGCGGTCACAAGTTAAAACATTTCCAAACGGACTTTGTTAAGGAGGCTCAATTAAAGTGGATTCTACTCAAGGAAGCCAGTGGTTTGTGTCTTATCAACCATCGCAGAGCGCTAGTTTTGGCGCATTATAGCCTTAGTTGCTAATGCGCCAATAAAACCTAACAAACCAAACCAAACCAACCAAGCAGAGCGCATTGAAACTAGTGCCATGAACATGTGACTTGTAGCCCTGACAAATGGAATAACCCATATACCATTGAAGAATTGAAAGGGGAATGTACATGTATGTAGACACGTATATTATGTTATGTAAGGCGGCTCCCAAACGCTAGTTCAACTCCCCGTGATACACTGTGATGTTACAAAAACTCTGCAGAAAGGCCAGAAATGTGTGTAATGCTATGTTTGTGCTGTGTATGTGTTTGTTATGTTGTTCAGTTGTTTCTGGCCGCTTTGCTATCGGGAAACAACAAGCACCAGGGTGGTGCGCCCCGTCTACGCCGCGAGGAGGCGGGCCACAACCGAGCGCGAATCGCAACAAACTCGAGTGTCACGTACTGGATGTCGAAATCATTCAAAATATGAGCAAATAAAATTAAATTTAACAATAAATTTAAAAAAAAAAAATCAGTGAAATTAAAGATAAAAATAAGTTAATAAAATGAAAAATAAATTAATAAAAAAAAGAAAAATAATAATAAAATAAATAAAAAAAAGGAAATTAAAAAAAAAAAATCATCCTGCACCAGTGTAAGGTGGTGCCAGCAGATGAAGACTCTGCCTCAGGACCAGCCTGATGTTAGCAGGAAATAGAAGTCAAGAAGACACAATGATGTCACTTGGCGTCATACACGTTTGTTAACCAACTGTCCAAGTCGAAGATGGTAGTGAAGATGGTACTTGAGCTAAAACAAAAAAAAAAAAAAAAAAAAAAAAATGGTGGTAGTGACGATGGTGGTGGTATCACGAGATGGCGATGATAGAGATGCTGGTCTGGACTGGAGGTAGAGCTGGAATAAGAGTAGTTCCTGAAATTGGGGCACTACTGATGATTTTTTCACGTCTGGTAAAGGCTTCATGTGCAAAATCTTGCAGAAGATGAAATTTTTCTTTGGAGTCCAAGAGAGAAGACTCATTGCCTGGGGAGAATGGTTGACACAGAGTAGACAGAGGCTGACGAAGATCCAAGTAATATGGGCAGGTGAAAAGAACATGCTGCCAGTCTTCTGAACTGCCACAGTTATAGAGGGGTGAATCAGACAGGTTAAACATAGCAAGTTTAGCACGAAGGGAACCATGACCAGTTAGAAGAAAAAGAATGCGGAGACTCGGACTGAACCAATTTAGAATAGACTTTTGTAAGGCAAAGGACACAGATGGAATAAACTTTCTTGTGACCATACCTTTTGAAGAAGACCACCGATCTTGCCAGAGTTGAACCAGGTGGTTCCAGCAACGAATTTTTTCGGTTTTAGGATCGCAGTGGATATTAACAGTGAGGTCTAAAAAGTCAACTGGAATGGTATGTCTAAGGTAATAGCAAAAACCTCGATAAGCGATTTGGAGATCCAGAGGTAGGCAACCGTTTAAAACCTGGAGCGCAGCTGTCGAGACAGTGCGACAGGTACGACTCATCATTAAGAGCATACGTCTTTGGATAGAGGAGAGTTTCTTTTGGATGGCAATCTTCTTAGTGTACCAAAACCAGGCGCCAGCGCCATAGGTACAAATCGGAACAAACACCACTTTGTACAAAAGACGAAGGGTATGATGGTTAATACCCTAGGATTGATGCGAAAGACGGACAAGCATAGATGTATACTTGGTTATTTTATCATGAAGGTGCAAGATATGTTTCTGGAAGTTTAACTTACGATATAGAATAATACCCAAAAATTTATGCGAGTCAACCATGGAGAGAGAACGACAAAAATGTTTAACAATCAGAGGCCTGAAAATGTTAAGGTTGCCCTTAAAATAAAGAAGCTTAGTCTTGTTAGGAGAAATGGTAAGTTTATTAATAGCGGACCAAGAGCACAGATCATTCATAATGCTACTGGCAGTACTTTTCAAAGATACACGAGAATTACCAAGGACAAGAAGGGTTAGATCATCTGCATATGCTATTTTAGAAGAATTGGGAGTTGAACGGAGAAGCCACTCATCTAGAACCAAATCCCAGCCGAGTGGACCAACCAAGCATCAAAACTTGTGGGCATCCTCGAGAGACAGAACGACTAAGTTGCTGAGTTCCAGAAATTACTTGTACAGAATGGTGGAGAAAGTAGTTGCAGGTTAAGTTGTAGAGTTGTGAGGAGCATCGAGCCGCCCTGAGGCGAGCAAAGAAACTGTCCCACCAAATGGAGTCAAAGGCTCCAGAGAAATCTACGAAAATAGCCATAGCATGTTTAGAAGTGCAGTTGTTTACTCTGGAGAGAAGTTCAACCAAGGCCTCCTCAGTTCCACGGCCTGGACGAAAGCCAAACGGGTCAGAGGACTTTAAGGAGCATTCAGTAAATAGACAATCTAGTCGGGCAGCAATAAGTCGCTCAAGAGTTTTACCCAAGTTGGACAATAACGCAATAGGACGATAGGCCTCAGCATAGATAGGAGTGCCAGGTTTGGGAATTAATTTTAACAATGCCATCTTCAAAAGGACAGTAAAAGTTGCCTCGTTCAAGCATTTATTATACATTGTGACAAAGACAGATGGATAGAGTTTGTATAGGCGCTTAATAAAATGCCCTCGAGGTTATCAATTCCAGGACAGCTATTATTATTGATTTTGGATGCCAAATCGACCTCTGCCTGGCTGAAGCAGGAAGTGGATTCAGAAGTAAGATAGGCATTGTTGAAAGATCTAATTTGTTGGTGAATAGGAAGATCACAGCAGGGGTCATCTGAGGGAAGAAGTGCATCAAGTATGGCATTACAGTGCTAGTCCAAGTCAAAGTTTCATCATTGTGATAATCAACAGACTGGTAAATTTCTGGAGGGTGAACCTTGTTTCTAAAGAGACTATGAACCAGACCCCAAAGGTCAGAGTTACCTGAGGTTAAAACAAAAGTTCTCCAAGTGGATCTTTTACTGTCCTTTATGGCCTTGGCATATTGCGTTTTGAGGTTGCGATATTAATTTTTTAGCTGCTCAACGTCTGCGGTTGGCCAGCTCGTATGGTGTCGTTGGAATGATCGGCGAGCATGAAACACACGACGGCGTATGATGGACAAGTCGTGACTCCACCACGGTGTTGGATGTTTAGGCAACACTTTCCTCTTAGCAGTACGAGAGTTTCCTTTATGTCCTTTGGTATTGCACTCCTTCCACTGGACGACAAATTGGTGCAGCAGCACTAGATAATAGAAGCAGGCACAACTACTCATGCTTAGAAATGGGCAGTGATTGACAGGGTGTTGATCGCTGTAGAGTGTCGACAGTTTCTCTCTCTATCAACACAGATTTTCCAAGGTGGAGTTCGACTAAACGTGTAGGTGCCACCCAAAACAAGTACATCCGCATACATACACACATAGTATATCTTTTATTGCTTGCAAGTGAAGCTGTATAATTAAAATTGTTTTTTTTTTTTTTTTTTTACGCAGAATGCGACGATTGTAAATAGAAAGTGTTTATATCTGTGTATATATGTAATAAAAATGTATGTATGTAAAAAAAAAAAAAAAAAAGTACGAGAGTTTCGTGGTTTGCACCAAGCATGTTTACGACGTATTTATTAACAGGCCATGGATCTCTGAGGGCCAAACTTTTCGACAGAGGTTTGGAGCCGGATCCTTTTTGCACCTGTGGTCAAATGGAAGACTGGATCCATGTCTTACTGTTTTGTCCGCAATATACAGACCATCGAGTATTGCTACTTAATCAGGTTCCAGGTCTAGCTGAGGACAATGTGAAAATACTAGTTGAGAACAAAACAAACTTTGAGACTTTCCAGACCTTTGCAGAATCGGTCTTCAAGAAAAGACTTCAACTAAGGACTCAAATCCAAAATCGAATATAAATCTGACAGCTGAGGAGTTAATATAAATGTTCGTATCCCATTAAATATAAATAGGATGACTTGTAAGATATGTAAATTGAATTGTATTACTAGGATTTAGAGTTAAAATTCTATTATCTTTTGTACAAATGTAAATATTTACTTCGCTAAGTTTATTGGAGTTTTCCAAATTGGCTTGTATCTGCTGAGGCTTGGATTTTTTTTTTTTTTTTTTTTTTGCTGGTTTCCAGGTTTGGGCAACCTGGGGACGGGATTGCTGGCACCCACCGGTATTGCACTATCTCCGGTGGGTGCGGGATTTGTGCCCAAGGCACTAAAGGTAATAGTAGACCCAGGCTTGGCTGCTTGTGCCTGGGGGCAGGCAGCGGCTGCCTAGGTGTTGGCTGCTCCCTCAAGCGATAAAAAGCTTTGCAGAGTTTCTGCACCAACACAGACGTGCAAGGTGGAGATGGGCTAAGGCCTAGGAGCCACCCTTGATACAGGTAAAACACACACACAAAGTACGAGAGCAGGCCTCAAACAAAGCATCCTTGACGTACTTTTCATAGTCAGATGCAGAGTAATTAGCAATAGTATTCATCAGAGAGTCCGTGAATGAGAACTGAAGAGCATCATCAAAACAAGGCGATAATATACATTTAAGGGAGAAGCGGAGAAGGTCCTGCAAAGGAAAAGGATTGTCTGGAGAGGAAGACTCAATCACAAAGGTAATAGCTCTGTGATCACTAGCGCAAATGCCACAGTTAACAGACCAGTCAGAAACAATGGTAGTGCTGGCATATGCAGTCACAGTTATGTCAATATTGCTCTCTCCAGATGTAGAGCTGAAGGTACAAGGCATGTCAGGCTGGTTGAGAGTAACAACGTGATAAGGGAGTAGGAATTCTTGGATAAGTCTGCCTTTAGCGTCAGAGGAGGATGAGAACCAGAATAGAGACTTTGCATTGGCATCTGACATGATAAAAAGGTTTGTAGAACCAACAGTAGCAATAACATTATCAAGGTATTGAATATGAAACAGTGATATCAGAAGTAGGTGGACAGTATAAAGGTACTAGGAAATAAGAAGTGCTAGAGGTCGAAACATGAATGCAAACAGCATGTTGTGTGGCAAGGCTATTGATTTTGACAACATCCAGATTATCGTTTGTGATAACAAACGCAGAGCGTGGCTCAGCATGATCGGGCTGAACGACACGCATGGACAGAGGGTAGCCAGAAACTTTGCTTGATGATAATATGGTCCTTGAAGGGCCAGTATGTCAAATTGGTGAACATCCAGGTATTGCCGAACTTCATCTGCGACTAGACGAGACTTGTGTGCATTAAGTTGAAGGATACGCAAGTCAGAAGTAATAGAGCCGTTTGCAGTAGCAGAATGGTTATAAGATGCATTACTCATAGTCGGTTCTTAATCTTATCAGTTCTTTAGCTCTTATAAACTCTGGGCATTGTGAATCTCGAACAGAAAGATTGAAAGGGGAAATACTGGATACTCTGATGGATATCTCCGAAGGTACACTAGCTGTATATATCGCAAACTTCGATCAACGTCTGCGAATGATCTTCGCTGCAATGGGAATCATATATGCACTTTTTTTTTGCTTGAATAGTAACTCCCATTTCTTATATGATCACTGACATCAAACTCATCAGTGCCAGTTCTATAGATCAAAAAGTGTAAGCATTGAAAACTGCTGAGTCTTTTCTGGTGACACGGTGTACTTTAGCAAGCCTTTTTTTGGCTGCCAAAAAAACGGCATCATTTGTGAATTTTGCAATAAATAATGTTTTGTACTGCTTTGTGGATTGCAGAAATGTTCGAAATGCATTTGTTAGATGTTAGATATATATCGCTGTGAATGAAATCCAATAAGAAGACTCCGCCTGATATACCTAATTGCCATAAATATCTTCCAAAAGGGTAAAATGCGTAATTAATGGAAATATGAGAAATCATACCAATGGCAATCATGATAACCAAACATCCATTTCATTGCATTTACGTGTACAAACTGAAATGACAATTTAACGTAATAGTATTGTGTACTGTAAATCAGAAAAATAAGTCCTCAATATTTTGTTGTTCCTCCTCGAGCTGCAATTACAGCCTTGCAAAGATAGCATAGAGTTAATCAACTTCTGGATATACGGTTGCCCAATTTCGTGGTACCACACCCTTGCAATGCTCTCCTGCAGCTGAATCTTACTTTTTCTGAGCAATTTTAGACAACATTATGTACCAGCAAATTTCAATACGTTTCAAATCTGCACTGTTGTCAGCCCAGTCCAACACTATAATGCCAGAATTTCTGAGGTATGACTGCACATAAAGGGAGAAAAACGAGGGAAAACATTGGTGTAAGTATATTTTAAGCCTTGTGAGACAAGAAGACAAACTCATCATTAAACCTAAATAGCATAAAACTTACCAATTTTGCTGTGTAGCAAGAATGAGTCATGTTGAAAAATGCAGTTTTGGAAGTCATTGTGGTGATCCCTAATAACGGGTTTCAGGCACTCCTCCTAGATAGCAGTGTAGGTTTCTGCATTCACCGTTCCGTTAAACTTAATTCGCCCCACCCCTTTGCTTGTTATGCATCCCCAGACCATCTGACTGGAGGGCGGGGATCTTTACAGTCGGTGTTATGCAGTCAGGATGGCGTGGCTCTTCCCATCCGAGCCATGAATGTTGAATTTCGATTCGTCAGAAAAGATGACGGTGTCCCATTGCCCTTTTGTCCATGAAACATGCGTTTTAGCCCAAGCAAGTAGCTTCTTATTCATTTGTTGGGTCAACAAGGGCTCCTTCTTGGGTCGATAGGCATGCAGACCACATTCATTCCGAAAGCCGTCTTTGGATAGTTCGTGCGCTTGTTTCAACACCATCTCAAATTCCAGTTTTTGATCAGGAGCACTAGCATGGCAATTTCGAAGGCATAGCCGTTTCAAATGTTCATCTTGGGAAGGCGTAATCACTCTTTTACGGCACCCGGGATACTATTAACTGGTGGCAGCCTATTTTATCAGCGATAGCACGCGTAGAAAGCCCTCCTTGGGACAGAGCAACAGCTACACTTTTTTTTTTTTTTTTCTTGGTGTCAACTGAACATATGGAGCCGAACACAATGAGCGTGTACATCCTTCCAACGGCGTATTTATAGAAATTGCTGATGCAATGTCTTGCAATTACTGTCTGATGCAATAGAAGTGTTATCTGACGCAATACCTTTGCTTTGCGACAAACAAAATGACTGTAATCGAACAATATCTTATACGTTTCACTACAAATTACTTTGTTTTTAAGGTGATGCAGTTTTTTTGTCCACCACTGTATCTGCGCAGTAGCATGGTGGTATCGTCACCGTCTTCCTCACACCAAGTGATAAAGGCCGGGTGCGAATCCCGTTTGACTGACTTTTTTTTTAAAAAGTCAGTCAGTCAGTACGGTGTTTATTTTGATTACATATTCGATTTGCTCTGTTGATTATCGTCAGATGAGTGGCACTTGCTAATCATACGTTTCTACATTTCAAAATTTCTCATGGTATATCATTACTGGATTTCTACATCATAATGACTGTGCTGACATTTCCACGTAGTAATGACATGTCGCGTTCTCATTCTATTATCCCCTCCACGTAGAGGGGATGCAAATAGTTTACCTGGTGATAATCAATGCAAGAATCCAAACACCATCATTCGTTAACGATTTTAAATATACTGTACACTGATCTATTACCATTTTTATTACTTAACTTCTGTTATAGCTGTTTTCCTTGGCACACATCGTGGAATATATTCTTCTGTTTTTCTGACGTAGTTGGGTGGATCCTGATCATTCTTTTTATTATTTTAATAAGCTTTCGCTAAGTGGTTTATATTTCGTGCGCTCTTCCTTATATATACACTAAGATATCAAAAGTTTCAGGACTCATTAGGATAATCCTATAATATGTAAAATATTGACTCTGCTGATAATGTAGATGGCATTAAATTAGTTGACGGACTTAATTGAGCTACAGAAATTTGCATTTTGTTCACATTCAAGCGAAATACACGTTTTATCAGGATGATGTTAAAGGAAGGTTGGTTGTCCAGAGAACAGAAGGGAAAGAGATAAATGAGAAAGAGGAAATGTTGGTTCTTTGAGTTTGAATTTGGATCACGAACTGACAGAATACAGGCAACGAAATTATACACAGGTTGATCCGGATATTTTTAAGTTTTAAAAGGAATTCGCAGGCCGGCTGCTAGACAGTCCACAGGAACGAATCAATTGGTAACTCTCTAACTACCAGCTTGCAAAATTCGTTTTATAACTTTGAAATCTGGAGGCCAAAGGCGAGCTCAACAGTTCCACCATTGTGAACGTACAGCAGAAAATTTGGTTGTTGCAGAACGACCGGGTTTTATCAAAACCAGCTTGACTATCAGATCCATTAGTGTTTGAGATTCCTAGTGGTCTTAACTGTTATATCTGAAAGAATATCTGTAACAAGCCTCGGGGACCAGGTTAGCAATTGAATAGCCAGCTCAGAGTTAGCTTATAGACCCTTTGGGTATCGAAAAGATGAATTGATGAGTGGTACATGGAATAAGCCATGGAGTTTGATTCAACGTTCTGTGTGAGGAAAGCTAAACATTTTTACTGAACCATCCTACTAATACAAATGGATATAAGCCCAAACTGTCCTCTTACTTCTACTTCACTAAACCATCCTGCTAATACAAATGGATATAAGCACGAACTGCCTCTTTCTTCTACTTACCACCCCAATGCTTTTGACAATATCATTTACATATGAAATGTTCAATGGACAACTCAGAAAACATCATCTTTTATTCCTTTCTGTTTGATAACTTAAATGTCTGTAGCTGTGGTTAGAATATTTTTCTCCCGGTACTCCAGCTTTCTACATTCCACTGTCGGGTAGTTGTGAAGTGAAAACACAAAGGATTTTTTTTTTTTTTTTTTCGTATATTCTGTTTTAATTCTCCAAGCACATTCCGTAGTTATTGATATCAATGAGCTCTAATCGCCTCCCACAGTAAGAGTTTTAAGGTATCTGTCGATCAACTCTAATTAAAATTGACTTGTCTGGTCCGAGAGAAGTGAAGTCATCATACAATTAATCTCCACCCCAGGTAAAGATTGAATGCAATCAACCAAAGAACCGATACTCCATTGATATGCTAGCAGACACCGATTCTAACTAATATTTCAAAGTTGGGGAGATGTTTTGCTTTCTCCGCGAACACGACAAGATTGACAGCGTCGGTGTAATAGGGGCAATTACTTCGGCTCGCTTCATACTCCAAAGTGACAGCAGGAGGAAACAAACGACAAGATGACTGTTTCTTTAACTTAAAAAGTAAGATAACGCTGTCTTCTTGCCGATCTCAAGATGATCTAATCAGACCATGAATACTTCCTTAGCAGTAGTGTCAATCTATGGAGATTCTTGACTGCTTTGAGGCACTGATAATGATTTATAGATTATAAAATGCACGCAATGCGTTTCCAGTTTGTAATATACCATTTAGTGTGGCATATAGTCAAGTGGCATTAGCTCTTCGCATTTTTTCCGGGTGTTTGGCAAAGTCATTATACACAAATTGATTATACTGTCGCATAGAAAATTTAAATAAAAGATTGGCAGCCAAAAAGTTGAGGAGAGAATTTGATGCATAGGGAAAATTGGGTTGATCTATCAAAGTCAAATTTGGTGCGAAGCTGTATAAGAATATTTACGTCCTGGAATTTTAATTAAGATCGATTTTCTCTGGGAGTTTGAGCGGGTAGCATAGTTGTTATTATCACCCACACCGGGAGGAGGAAAAGACCCGAGTTGGAATTCTGTCATTGAGGAGAGAAACTCTTATGGGCTTTTTTTTTTTTTTATTTTTACATTCGTGGCCGAGTTAGTCGGTCTCGAGGGAAGTCAGAAAAGTTTTTTCCTACCGGAAATTAGAAGTTTTCGTCGAGCAAGACAAACACCAAAGGATAGACGCAATTTATTGACGTAATACGTATGGTCTTGTAAGTTCGGTTTTGGGTGGATCTCATATGACAGTTTTTTCCCTTTTTATTCATTCTCAGGAAGACATACAGCTAAGGTCAATAGTGGTTTCAAAGAAATTGTTGTATTTATGAATTGTGTCGCCTTTTGGTTTGAAAATTAATTGCACTTAAACTTTTTATACGATTTTTTTTTCAGTTGGGAATTTATACCTCTTTAGACTTGAAGTTTAATGATGTAGTTTGGTATTACTAGATATTACGCCGGATGTTCGGCTCGTGTTTCACGTTCAACTCAATTTTTGAAAGAGAAACTGCCACGAGTCTTTGGTTAATGAAAATGGAATTGTCGTTTATCAAAAATCTGGAAAAAAATTTAAAAATATAAAAAAAATTAGTCAGATAGGCTGAGAAATGGCAGTTTAAGTTTAACATTGACAAATCAAGTTACTGGGTCAAGGTACAGGGTAATTTGGGTACCAGTAATCCCAGATTAACATGCCAACTCTGTGGTACTACACTCAATTAGTGGAAAATGAAAAAACCTTGCGGTAATTGTGCAGACAGATATGAAGTTCTCTGGGCAGCGCAAACAGACTGTCAGGACAGCTCATACGTTTTGTCAGTGATATACAGGAATTTTGCTAGGGGGAGGGATAAGGAGGTGATTATCCCTTTTTACATACTCTTCGGTGTGCTGCTCTTGGACCTTGAGGTGGCCCATGTGGGGATGCTGTAACAGCTCAGCAGAGGAATTCTACTACCATCATTTGATTTTACCACGGATCCTGCTAACACCTATTCCAGGGAAAAAAGCCGATTCGTAACCTACTTGCAACAGACCTGGCAAGCTAGATGGTCTGAATCCACCAATCCAGGCCATCACCAGCAAATTTATACCGGACATATGCAAATTATATCCTAAATCACCATCCTGGTTCTCCCCAGGCCTTCTAACCACGTACCTCCTAACAGGGCATGGTGCCTTTCGCAGCAAACTAAACCTTCTTGGACTCTCCGACAGCTCCCTTTGCACCTGTGGCGCCCAAGAGATTTGGGACCACTTGATACATGACTGTCTACTATATGATGACCTTAGATCTTCTCTCATCACACAAATCCATTTCATTCCGAGACACCAGGAGTAATATCTTCTAGAAGACCACCACACCTATACAGCCTTTTCTAACTTTGCTCAGGGCCTCTTTATGAGGCGGAAAACCCTGCCACGACCTCAGAATCAGACTCAACCAGACAATGATACGGCCTAACCAGCCATGTGTAAAAGACCACAACTTGCTTCAGTGTACTGTAATCCCCGTGAAGACTTTCAATCTGCACAATAAACGTGCCTTTGAAATGCAGCCTCAACATCATCTCCATCTACCATGACTGCCGCTCCGGATTCGCCTCCCACCAAGTTTACTTTCCACTAGTCCACTACCTGGACTGAACTTGTCTGTCCCAGGATTGATACTATCCGGATTTGATCCTCTCGGATCGAATCTACCAAATATGACTTCGTGCAGCTCACTACTGAAATGACTCCAACACCTGGACGGGACCTGTCTGTCCCAGGATTGACACTATTCGAATTTGACCTTCTCGGACTGGACTCTAACAACTATGACTTCACGCAGCATTGCTGCCAACGCCATATGGCGATCCTCAACCCGTGCTCCCTTGCACGACCATGTTTCTCCCAACGGGGGCCTTGTCTCCTCCCCTCCGCCGCCCCTCGACAACCTTCCGAAAGGAAATCACACACCATGGAAGAACCAGGCTGTAACAACAAAGTGCAAACCAACCAATCACTATGTCATCGTCACCACAAAAAACAGGACACCAATCCCAAGAGTGACCACCAAACCCGGACCAGACTCACTGAACGGACCCTCTACATTTTAAGTGGCAATTGGACGGGGCATACGTCCCAAGTGCGACCAGACTCAGACCATAACTAGGACAAACTGGAAGATGGGACACCGTTCCCATGAGTGACATTTCTTAGACCGGACTGGACTCACCAAATGGCAACTCCTAAGAAGACTTGTCACAGCTTTGATGTTCAAGGCATCTTGTTTTCAGAACCATGCTCCCTTGCATGGTCCTTTCTTCTCCTTTCCTCCTAGTGGGGAGGGGGCTGACGGTCTCTTTGTCTCCCCCCGCTGATCCTTCCTTCTCTCTAGTGGGGTATGGGCCTGCCCCACTGACACCTTGGGATCGCCTTCTTTATTGATCCCATATTTCTGTCTGTTTCTCCCCAGCCTTCAGTCTCTCCCCTGCTCTCTCTTAAAAATTTTCATGACTAGTATTCAAACCAACCCCTAGTAATCGTACCCCACATTCAAAAATTTAATTAACACAATTTTTAATTACCTCGGCTAACCCTATTTCTTCTCCTCCCCCACCCTTTTTTTTTAGGTCCTTTCCACTGAAACCTGAGGAAATTAGGTGGCAGGACCTGCCAGAGTAAATAACTATAATACTGGTATACCTGGTCTGCCTCCATGGGGAAGTGCGGATAACGTTGGGTCCCATTAGGGGCCCAACGGCTAAATGACCAGAGGAACAACAGTTTTTTCCCGAATACCTGGTCTCTCAAAATGCCTTGTGAAGAAAATACCCTTCCGAATATTAAGAAGCCCCGTAGAATTTTTTTTTACAGTAATCTCTTCAATTGATTTTACAATCAACAGCAATTCAGAGTATCTGCTCCCAAAAGCTTGTTCTCTGATTTAAATAGACTTAACGGAACCATGGAGTTATCATCCAACAAAAAGGGCCCACCGACTACATAATATAATAATGCCTCAAAGCCTTAATTACTTTGAAACAAAACGAAACAACAACAACATCGAATGTAGTTCTGTTATTAGTAATTATTCTGCCCTCACTTTTCTACACATTTCAATTAACTATAAGGGAAATTAGGACATCAGGCGTCCATGTGTTGTGTTTGTAAATTTGGTGCGCTATAAGATCGGTTTGTCCGTTTTGAGGAAATAACGCGGCGAAAAATATACATCAGAATAAAGGTAGATTTGTTTATTTATTCCATCACTTTTAATACTTCACAAAAGAACATCTAAATACCAAATTAATTAAAACAAAAGTCGAACTATAAAATCGCGTGTTGCAGCTTCCAAAGTGGACCTCTTCCAGTCTTGCTTCATTTTTTCACGTTTGCCAATCAGCGGCATTGTAAAAGGCACATTATATTGCTTCCGAAGGCGGCCCAGCCACCGGTGCTATCTAGGGTGTGGCCGATGTAGTTGAAGCAGCCATAGAGGATGTTGAAAATAATCTTTAATCTTTGTACTTTTCTCTCCTGTTCGCTCTCTCTCTCTCGCTGTTCACCCTAAACGCAAACGATGCATTAAGCGAGCGATCGACTCGCTACTGGCGTTCAAGCACGCAAAGGTCATGCTATCACGAAGTCCTAACTGGATGGGCTACATGGTGTTCTACGTCCTAAAAGTAGTGGCTGCCGACCGCTCGAGACCTTTCGTTCACCCCATAAGAGAGTTTCGGAGCGCAACAGTGGTAATAGCGACAGGGAGGGGGAAGAAAAAAAAAGCAGATGGGGGGTTGTAGGTTAGCGGTAGCTACCAGTCTCATAATTAACTCTAGCTGGGTCCCCTCCCTTTGCCTACTGGCGAAGTGATGTGTCAAAGAACAGAAGCATCAAGTCTGAACCGCTATCTGCCGAGGGCACTGATGAGAGACGCAGACGCAGCTGAGGGTACGAAGAAACAAGAGGGAATCCGAACACAATAAACGTGTGACTTCAAGAAGACGTCCAAATTAATGGCGCACTTAAGAGATCTACCCCCTGCTGGTTTGGGTTTGGGGTGGACAGTACTGAACTTCTTTTTTTTTTTATTCGTCGTGTGGGAAGTAAAACAAAAAAGCAGCAACAAAAATAAATGGCTGTCACTTTTTCTCCGTGTGAGTGCTATTCACGTTGGAGATGCTTTTGGAACCTTTGATGTCTCTTTTTGCCCCATTATTTTATATTTTAAGGTGTTCATCTCTTTCACGTAATTTACTGAAATTTTTAAGGGAAGGTTTAATCCTGTTCCTCATTGTAGGTCTACGATTCCTTTGGATATCCTTAATAAACAGAACACGTACTTGTCTGAGATTCTGTTAGTATTGTTTCTTAAATCTTAATAATTGTCCAATTATTAAGACTGAAGCGGCCTATCTGTTCACAGAGAGAGAGAGAGACCCAAAATTACTTTTCTTGATGTAGAATATTTCATGAGATTCTTTGAGTAGAACAGAGAAACTCAAATTGGGAGAGAAATCCAGGGTTACTTGGACTTCGAATGATCTTCTCTGTTGCATGGATTTTAAGCAGATAATGGGAGTACTAATTGTAAGGTGGATGTTGGTAAATGCCTGGAGGACGAATTTATGGGCTTTAATGGACTTAGTTTTTATTTGCGGTAGAGATTTGTGTTTCTGGAAGTTGAGCTCGACTCTATAAAACGTGGATTGTCTTGCCTATTAAGGCTGCTGCTTTTAGAGCTGACAGCCGAATGTGGTCCCAAATAATGTACGGCCCTTTGTGACTGGCAAATCAACCACAGAACACACGAAAAATAGAAACATAATGTATACGTCCCAATATGCTCTAAGTCGCTGAAGTACCTAAAAAACCTGCTACAGCTACAGAAGAAACTCTTTTGGTTTCCATGGAGGATATTTATGCCTAAGGAGGTTGCAGTGTTTATGGGTAATACGCCTAATTGAGAGTACAGATGTTGATGATCCGATTTGAAACGATTAGGTTATGAAAAACAGGTCTAGTTCCTAGTTTTCTCTTGTTTTTCACTTTTTTCCTTTGGTTTTGCTGTTTGTTTTTACTTGGTTTTTCTCTTGTGTTGTTGTTTTTTTTTTTTTTTCTCTTGTTTTGTTGTTTGAAAAAAGAACAAAACAAGAGATTCCAAACTCAGAGATTCAACTTTTTCTCTTCCTCATTTATCCCTTCGACTTCTGTGTTTTGGAAAAAAACTAAATTCCCTTGTATTTCCGGAAAATTACACCACCTACAGAAATTGAAGTCTAATGTCAACAAGTATCTTCTTTCACCTTCTCAGCCTTCAACTCATACATGGTACTAAGTACCATAGTTCTAATAACTTTCATCTTTGGGGTTTTCATAAAAAAAAAATAATAATTTCTCTTTAAGGATATCCCCCGCTTGCTTTAGGTTATTTTTGGGGGCGGTATGTACAAGGTGAGGCGATTAAATAACAAGTCTGCGCGCACAGCCACTACACACCAAGCGCTACGTGTGAAAGAAAGGCACAACAGTTGACCTTGAACCTTTCCCTAGTTTTCAGCCAAGTCATATTCCAACTCGCTCATTCGCTTTGCAGTGAGACAAGTTTTCATTACCTTGTGATTTTTCAGTTTGAAAACTTTAACTAGAAAATTAGGCACGAGAAAAGAGTGTGCAAAGATGGTGCACACAACGCGCTCTCTGTTCATCAAGTCAAAAAAAAAAGAAGGAAAGAAATCCCTGTGTGTGAATATCAACTCTACTCTCCAGACGTATCCCCATTTGACTTTTTTATCTTCCCTAAATTGGAAAGTTTATTAAAAAGAGAACCCATTTTCAGTCCATCGAAGGCATTCAGAAAAAAAAAAAACGACCGAAGTTTTAAAAGGGCTTACAGATGACTTCCAGAAATGTTTCTCTGCTTGGAAGAAAAGCATGGAACAGTGCGTGCAGTCCCTTTGTCTTTGTGTCTATACAGGTACTTCTGCCCGACTTTATCAGTTTTACTCTTAATATCTAATCTTTAATCTCTCTCTCTCTCTCTCTCTCTTTGTGAGTCTTTATGGCTACATTTGGGTCTTTTTCTCTTTCTCTCGTCCTATGTGAGAGGTCGTTGGTTTCCCAACTTTTAATTTGCTTCGAGAGGTCTGGGTTCGAATCTTGTAGGAGATTGAAAGAAAGAATTCTTAAAGGGCTCTTCAAGAGCTACTGTAGTTAATATTGGTGTCTACAGGAGGAAGTAGGGTTTCGCTCGTGAATTATTGCGCGCTTTTCATCCGGCAAAAGATGAAAATCGGCCAGTGAACCCACACTCCCAGAGACATAATACACGATAACCCATATGAACTGGCTCACTATGTAGATGTCAATGCACCAAGAAATTTCCAGTTAAACAAACCATCTATCCATCCATTTCATTCTATCTTTATCTTTCTCTCTCTCTTTCTTTATGAATGTCGCTCTTTATTTGTTTCATGCTTTATTTTTTCTATTTGTCTCTTTTCCAGTCTTTCTCTATCTTTTCTCTCCCATTATTTTTTCATTATTCAGTTTTATTTCTCCTCTGCTTTTTGCATCCCCACGTTGTTCCTATAACGTGTTTCATTGTCATTCTTCTTCTCTATTTCTCAATTCGTTTTAGCCTTCATTCATCTCTCAGCAGCGGAAAGGGGAGGAGCAGTAAAGAAATCCTTCCTTCACCCCCCCCCCCCTTCCAATCAGGAGTAAGTGATGTCAGCTTGCTTATCGCTATCCTCTCTTCTTAAAGTCCAATATCCCGTTTATGTAGCCCGTGGCTGATCGTGACCATACGTGATAGATTTTTTTTAAGCGTTTCCATCTCTCAGTATCTGCGTGCATCTTTTTCTAACCAATCGTTGTAGGTTTTTGATGTTCATTACGATATTAGCCTTTCGATTGGTTAGTTTCGCATTTGCTGTCTGCTATCAATTTATACGTGTTGGACCCACGGTTTATACCTCCCTCAGGTGTTTCCTGTGGTCTCACGATATTCTTGCAAAATATCGAATTTATACAGATTTTTTTATAATTTTTATTCTAATTTTAATTAGAAAGAAAAACCATATAAATACGAGTGGTCAGCTCATATGGAAATACAGGGTGTCTGTTAATTATTCACCTGATTATGAAGCTCGATTAAAAGTTTACTGTAACAGGTATTGTAAAATGGTTTCCTGTATTTAATAAAGCAGCTCAAAGAATTTCTCAGCACACAACGGCACTTCGGTAAACCTCCATATGGGCATCTTTGAAGCATCTGTTGAGAAATGGAAGTCACTGCCTGTTCAATCCGGTCTTTTAACTCTGTGAGATTGTTAACTCTTTTTTTTTGCATTCACCTCGTCCTTTACTTAGCCCCACACAAATAAATCCATATCAGGGGAACAAGGAGGCTATGGAATGGAACCGCCCCGCCCCATCCATCGGTTAGGAAATTTTTTATTGAGGAAATCGGGCACATGCAGGGTCCAGTGTTGGTGCCCCATCCTAGTGATAGAGCACATGTGGTTGCATATCTTCCAGCGACCAACAAGCACAATGCTTTCTCTTGCACGGCTACTCCTCACAGGGACAGTTATTCCTCAGTTACTTAATTATTCTTACAACTCTAGCATCAAAATTCAGATAATTTTGATACTGGAGTTGTAAGAAAGATGCCGATTCAGATAAAGACTGAAACATGCTTCTGACTTTCTTGTGGACAGTTCACTAGACTAAAACGAGTGGGAGCTGTCATCTTCTAGAAATATCTATAAATTTAAATTATTTAATTATTCGATAAACCATTACTTCGATTAATATCAATACACTATTCATATTAATTAATGTAATAAGTTATTAATTAACTATTTAGTAGTGTTTTTTCTTTTTTTTTCAATATTTCATTAATATTTCCAGTTATATCAATTATGATAAATTACCTTTAAATGTTCATTGGGAAATCGATGAAATCGAACTCCACATTTGTTACAAAAGACGCACTTCTTTCTCTATCCATGATGCCAGTAGTTGTCTACTGACATCATGGACAAAAAAAAAAAAACAATATAAATCGAATTTGCTACGCTCAATTAACACTAATCAACTCCAAACATAGTAAACACCACTTTTTACCACATGCGCGTTTATTACCACATGCGCGTTTATTACCACATGCGCGTTAATACTCTCTGGGTTTTGATGGCCGCGTTCAAGATATGGCCTGACGATTGCTTTATGCAATGGCCACCTCCTTATACCTCCTAGCAAAATTCCTATATATCATTGAAAAAACCCTATGAGCGGTCCTGGAAGCCTGTCTGCACTGCTCAGAGAACTTCACATCTGACTAAACAATTACCCCCATGTCTTTTGCATTTTCCACTATCCTGAGTGTAGAACTGCACAGTTGGTAGGTTACTCTGGGGTTACTGCTACCAATATGGAGTACTTTGCATTTGTCGAATGTTAAACTTCAATTGCCATTTCTCAAATCACCTGCTTAACTTTTCTAGATCCTGTTGCAGTAGCATACTGTCTTTAGTATCATTAACCATCCTGCCAACCTTTGTATCATTTGAAAACTTGTATATTAAGCCTGACGTGCCTTTATTGATAAAGAGAGAAAACAACAATGGGCCCAACAGTGAATCCTGAGGAATCCACTAATAACATTAGTCCACGAAGAGAACTGTCCATTGATTACCACGCTGTCTTCTCGCACCCAACCACCCCATCACCCATAGCAGTAACTTGCCCTTAATGTCTCACTGCTCCAACTTGTACAGCACTTTTATGTGCAACAGTATCAAAAGCTTTCCTGAAATCCAAGTACATGATATCAAATTTATTTTTTGCATCCAGTTCCTTTGTGACCACATCATAGTATCCAATGAAATTGGCCAGACAAGACTTTCCCTTAACAAACCCATGCTGTGTCTTAATTATTACTGCAGTCTTGTCTAGATGATCCTGCAATGTTTCTTCAACCAGTGACTCCATTATTTTCTCTGGAACAGAAGTTAAACTAACATGTGTGTAATTTCTTGTGCCACCCTTTGATCCCGCTTTGTGAATTGGAGATACATTTGCACATCTCCAGCCCCTGAGTTCAAGGATGCTCTCATAGTTATAGCTAAGGGTTTGCTTACTTCCTTTACCGCGTCCTTTAATATAACTGGATGGATCCCATCCACCCCAGGTGCCAGAAAATAATATTAAATTATTGAAATCTTTTGTTATTTTCTTAAAATTTTAAAATTAAATTTATTATTAAATTAAAATTTATTTATACACCTTTTTTTCCTTTTCATCTAAGTATAAAATAGGCTGAAACAAAGTGAGCATGTGATAGATCTTGTTTAGTATTTTACATGATTTGTGCATCACAAATTTAGCCATTTAAGAAAAATATTTAAAAAACAAGTATACTAACGTCATGGCAAACATATTATGGCCTGTGGCCTGGGATTTCAAGAGTAGGGTAGTTCTTGGTGCTGTGCTCACGTTCCTAACCTTGTAATATGGACTTGACTTAAAATCCCAAAGACTTATAATCTCAACTTCTCTGAATACTACGGATTTGACTCACTATTTCAACTTTTCTCAGTTCACCCTGTACTGATTCGTAATCGCACCTTGGATTATATTATGGACTTGATTCACAATTTCAACGTTTGAAAATGTTATGGATTGATGCACAATCCCAATTTCGAACTGCCCAAAGGCGTGGCTAACAAGAAACGAGAAATATATTTTAAATCATTTATTATTTTAAATTCAGCAATTTCAATGTTTAACCCCTTCAAAGTACTCTCCAGCCGCGCCTGTGCAGCGCTTCATTCGCGATTTCCACCATCTATAAAAAGCAGTGGAAGTCCTCGAAAGATATCACCTTCCGGGCTTTCTGTTCTTCTCAATTTCTGCTGGGTACTCAAATCGTTTTCCTTTCAGATAGATTTTAATTTTCGGTAATAGAAAAAAGGCGCACAGCGCCAGATCCGGAGGATAAGGCAGGTGCTCCAATGTTGTGATCTTGTTTTTCCTTAAAACCATTCGCGCTCATACCCCTTTCTCATGCCCAACCGCTCTGTCGAAATTGTTCTTACTGTTTCTTTGTCAATATGTAACTTTTTAGCGATTTGTGTCATTCGTGTGTACGTGGTTGACTTATGGTTTCCCCATGCACTTTCCTTAAAATCTTCAACGTTCCTGCACCATTTTTTTATTGCGTTTCACCAAAAATTTAATAACAGTTCTTTGCTCTTAATATGATCACTCAGTGTTCGTAATTTAGAGCAAAGTGTTTTAACCCTTCCTCCTAATCAGTGTTTAACCTTCCACCGAAGGATAAAAACAGATTCATTTAAAGAGGCACAGTTCAATCAAAATTTAACCGATTGCAACGAAACAAAAACTGATCTGCATTGGAAAAAACAAGCTATAGCATGATATGAATGCTGTTGATATACGCAGTAGTAAGGCGTCGGTGAACAACAATTCTCGTTTCATTTTAGCTACACCTTCTATTATGGACTTGATTCCCAATCTTAGCTGTGGATCATGCCATGGGCTTGACGTTATATTTTCTTTTGCTGACACTGTCGCAGTGAGAGACGGACTGGAATTCTTCTATCGCTATTAAAACGCTTGGAATGATGGAGGTAGACAGTTTGCCTCCATGAGGGAATAACGAAACCCAGCGGGGTGTATATTTTTGCCACACTGGGCTAAGAGGCGATGATTTCACACAAACAATGCAACCCAACACCACACTTCGCAAACACATTTTCCAATTTATTGATCAGCTTTGATGAGTACAGCATCTTCGCATTCAGATGGAGGGGTTACCATAGTCTGGCTCAGAATCTCCTTCACACAACAAATGATAATAAAAAAGAGAATGCATCCCGGTAAATCAACATCAACATTATCAATATTTTATCCCTTTCTATATTTGGACTCCTAAAAAGCTGGCAACCAGAGCCATCTAAAACATTTCGATTGATGTATGAAAAGGTAACTCAATGTATGGCTCTTTATAATTTACAAATTTGCCAAATCTGCTTATGGATTCGTATTGCAATAAAACAAAATTTAATTAGTTCTGTAATAAAATGAATTGGAAGTGTCCATCTTGCTCGGGTAGACACGAACTCATTGATACAACTCTTTGATAAATTTGTTCATCAATGGTGCACATGTAGCTCTTAGTTTTTTCAAGGTCTAATTTGGTGGAGGGCCGTTTGAATATTTATTACTGATCTGTTGGCAAAAGTTATCACGATGCACTGGTGAAGATGAGATAAAAGTTAAGGGGGTCAAACATTTTCTTCAGTCATTGCTGGCAGAGGAGAATAGAAGTTGCCCCTTCTCACCTCCCACTTCTATGAATATCATTACTCGGACCTGTTACATCACCGTGGGTAAACTGCTCTATAATTGTCACCTTGTTAGAATGCCGAGGAGAAATCTGCTTTGGAGAAAAAAAAAATCGCTAATTAATATCCAAAGAGATTATTCTCCCCTGGATAATTATAGTGCTGCTAATAATACCGTATACACCATGCAGAGGGTTTCATCAGTAGGTGATTAGAAGCACAGGTGCGAAGTAAAAGCTTGTTTTAGGCTTTCTTTAGTCTTAAACTGGCTCCTTTTTTTTAATACCTCTTAATGAACAACTTTGCACCTGTTCTTCAGGCAGGAGCTCTCAAATAAATTTCTAATTTCGGTCACCCTAATGTCTTTTGAATGTCAGCAGTCTTAATGGCCGATCAATTTGTATAATGTTTCGAGGATTTGTGGGATCTCATAATCATTTAGTTTCCCGTCAGGGTCGTCTGGTTTTTCTTCTGGATACTCCCATTTATAAGTCCATTACAACTCCAATTGGTTTTGAAAGACAATACACGAGAATAAAAAAATATATAAACTCCACGTCATGAATTTTACGGGGATACAATTTAAAAAAAAATAAAAAATACTTCCTGGGTCCCACCCTTTCCTTATGTTGAGTGATCTTGAGGATTTTCTAGAGGGGTGTTATTGTCGATGTCACATTGCTAGCTTGATGATCCCTCAACTGCTGACAGTTACACCCTCCAAAGTCGACCTTTGGCAATGTTATAATGAAATAGAAGCGGGATGGTATCTACTGCCACCGTTCAGCAACACACAGGAAGACCACGGTAAAACACTCCACGTGGCCAGATGATACCCGGATGTGTAGTACGACTATCCCATCAAGCAAAGATGAGTCCGCCGTAGCCGAGTGGTCAGGCGTGAAGATGAATCAGAGACGTCAACTGGGGTTGAGGTCTCGCTCACCAATCGTAGCTTGACATGGAGTGAGGTCCCTCACTCCATATCAAGGCGCCATATCTGGTGAATAAGGCATACGCTCCAATGTTGTGATCTTGTTTTTCGTTAAAAACTCTCTCAATACGACAGAGGAATGAACGGCGCATTGTCATGATGCAAAAAAAAAAAAAAAAAAGAAAACTGTCCGGCCATAAATTGGGCTGTGTCTTTCGAATTTTTTCACGAAGTCTTCCTAAAATCGCAATGTGGAGTGTCTGATTAACAGGCTGATTTGGCGGGACAAATTCACGATGAACAACACACTACACGACAATCACGGATCGCGTATTTTGTGACGTCGTGTAGTTTCAAACAAAATTGCAAAACTGCACGCAAATCACCCAAATTTTCTTTTTTTCCATCAAAATTTGGATGCTTCTCCGCAGAATTTCGAGCAAAAAAGATCTGTGATACCATATTTTAATTATTGAGTTTAAATTGGAAATGGAGTTGATCAATTTTTTTAATAAAAAAAGAACAAAGTGATAACCGAAATGTGAATGAAGTGTAGTTCGGTAAACCGACAGAGAAAGGTAAGAATTACGTCACCAACCAGTAGTGACACAACTCAAGAACGCGTACTTGAAGAAAGTAGATTGGCAAATGATTAGTAAGTGTGTCTCGTAGCTAGATATCGGGACTTGATAAGACAGTAGAGCTCCATCCGTCATTCTGCAGGCCGATCATGGCTGTCATTCTCTATCCTTTCCGACTCCGTAAATTAACCTTATCTGGCTTTCGTTAATACTGTTTTCGTGTGCTCACCATGTCTCTCTCTTTTTCTCCCCCTTCTTTTTTCATTCTTTCTGTTCCCCGCACCCATCTTCTGTAGCCTGTCCTGATTAGGTGTATGAAATGATCGAAAATTTATGAATGAGGCGATCCTTGGAAATGCTCACCGACCTAACGGTTGATAATGATTCTAAGTTACTCAAGAGATGCCCGAATCCATTAATCAAACGCATTAAATAACAATTTGCTCCTTTCCTTTTTTTTTTAACGGGTCAACAACAGTACAAACAAATTAGTAAACATGTAAATATGGCAGCTGCATTTAATATTTGGGAAAAATTATTAGGCTTAACGATGTTAAAGTAGAGTATATTTGAATCTCAGTAGCTATTTGGGCTATAATTAATCGGTTTAACGCTAGTTTCAGAAGCACAGAGATAATATTTGTACACGATGTCGAGGACAGGCAACAACTTTTCCATTGACGAAAAAATAGTTAATCAGACAAATTTTAAATTTAGAAATGTATGAGCACTATTACAATCGGCTTTTCCACTGAAGTTCAAAGGAGAAAAGAATGTAATCTTCATAGATTATTAAAGAAATATTGAATTCTTGCAGTTTCTGATGAGACAGTATTATATAATCATTCCAACAAGGTTAATAATTTCCACGAATTTATTTCACATTTAAAATTGACCAATAGATTTAAACTCAGAAAATATTTTCTTTGAAAAAAAGATACCGGGACAGATTTTCTCTTTCTGTGTTTCACTTTTATAAGATTCAATATAATCACTGTAGATTTTATCTTTTTAATAACAAAATACCAAGCAGTTTTTCAGGAGATAAAATAATAAAACTTCTAAATGAGAAACTGGCATTCATTTTGAAGAGAAAGGAGAAAAATAAACTGCGTTATATTCGCTGAACTGGAATTGCATTTTATTTCTGTATAATATGATCACAAATATTTATAATAATAACAATTATTATTATCCATGCGTCATTTTTCTCTTAATTTTTTAATAATAACCAACAGAAACTTGTTTTTTAAAACGGATACCTGAAATAATTGGAGTATTTGTTATAAATGTATAATTGAACTATATACTTCATTTGAAAGCTAAATAGGTTTTAAAAATTCATAAATTCAGGGAAAGCAATTTTAGTAAAAAATACACTACCCTCATATACATGAAAAACTTAAACATCAGACACAAAAGTTCAATAACTGAAACATGTTATTTAAAAAACAATAAATAAATAATCACGATGATTAATAAAATAAAGAATCCACTCTACCCGCGTTCGAAGCATTCTTACAAGCAAGAATCCAATTCAAAATATTTAACTCTCAAGCTCTTAGATGAGTACAGCATGAGATAATTCACAGTGATGTCTTTCCAACAAATGTTTTTCAATATACATTTTCTAATCCTTCAATCTATTATTTGGAAAATTTATTATTTTTTTTATTATTTGATTCACAAATCATGAAAATGATCAAACATGTGGAAAACCGCCGACTCTGAACAATCCCTTTTTTATAAAGCAGTTGACTCTGAACAATACCTTCTTTATAATGCTGCCAATTTGAACAGTCCGTTCTCTATAAAGCTGCCGATTCGAACAGTCCGTTCTCTATAAAGCTGCCGATTCTGAACAATCATTTCTTCATAAAGCTGCCGAATATGAACAATCCCTTTTCTATAAAGCTGCCGATTCTGAACAATTCCTTTTCTATAAAGCTGCCGAATATGAACAATCCCTTCTCTATAAAGCTGCCGATTCTGAACAACCAATTCTTTATAAAGCAAGCTGCCGATTCTGAACAATCCATTCTGTATAAAGTTGCCGATTCTGAACGGCGCCTACGTAGCCAGGTGGGCAGGAGCAGCAGTGCGTTGATTAGACCGGGTTCGAGCCCGTGACCACTAAATACGGAGGATGCGGAAAGGTCAGGGAATGACCATCGCATATCCCCGGAGCAATATGGCCTTGGTTGCTAATGCTCCTAAAAACCAAATAACAAACAAACCGATTCTGAACAATCCGTTCTGTACAAAGCTGCTGACTCTGAACAATCCCTTCTTTATAAAGCATCCAACTCTGAACAATCCCTTCTTCATAAAGATGCCGATTCTGAACAATGCGTTCTCTATAAAGCTGCCGATTCTGAACAATCTGTTCTGTATAAAGCTGCCGATTCTGAACAATCCCTTCTTCATAAATCTGTCGATTCTGAAAAATCCGTTCTGTATAAAGCTGCCGTTTCTGAACAATCCCTTCTTTATAAAGCGGCTCACTCTGAACAATACCTTCTTTATAAAGCTGCCAACTCTGTACAATGACTTCTCTATAAAGCTGCCGATTCTGAACAATCCGTTCTCTATTAAGCTGCCGATTGTGAACAATCCCTTCTTCATAAAGCTGACGAATCTGAACAATCCCTTCTTCATAAAGATTCCGAATCCGAACAATCCCTTCTTCATAAAGATTCCGAATCTGAACAATCCCTTCTTTATTAAGCAGTTGACTCTGAACAATACCTTCTTTATAATGCTGCCAACACTGTACAATACCTTCTCTATAAAGCTGCCGATTCTGAACAATCCTTTCTTCATAAAGCTGCCGAATATGAACAATCCTTTTTCTATAAAGCTGCCGATTCTGAACAATCCCTTTTCTATAAAGCTGCCGAATATGAACAATCCCTTTTCTATAGCTGCCGATTCTGAACAATCAATTCTTTATAAACCAAGCTTCCAATTCTGAACAATCCGTTCTGTATAAAGCTGCCGATTCTGACCAAACCGTTCTGTATAAAGCCGCTGACTCTGAACAATCCCTTCTTCATAAAGCTGCGGATTCTGAACAATCTCTTCTTTATAAAGAAGTTGTTGACTCTGAACAATTTAAGATTATTAAAGATTCCGAATCCGAACAATCCCTTCTTTTAAGATTATTATAACACTTTTGATAATAGAGAGCTATTAAGTCCTCTATAATTCCTATATTCTATTATATTATGAAAACAGCCACCTCTACTTTGAGAGTTGGCTGGAAAAGAAGCTTCCTATATCTAAAATAAAGGTAAGCCCTGTTGTTTTCATAACACTTTTATAACACTTGAAATTATTAAAATAGTTTATTAAGCTAAACTATTTTAAATTAAGTTTACGTTTCAGGTATCTTACCGATATCCATCATCAGACCATGCTGCTGACAGACTCCTCTTGTCGATGCTCCCAGAAACCTGATGTGTATCAAATTTCTGGTGATGATGGGTATAGGTAAGATACTCGAAACGTCGCTTTAATATTTAGTAGTTCAGGCGAATAGCTTAATAAACTGTATTATTAATTTCACGTGGTATATTTAGTTATAATCTTAATGGAAAACAACTACGTAACTTCCCTTCCTAACTGTATTAAATCCCTTCTTCATAAAGCTGCCGACTCTGAACAATCCCTTCTTTATAATTTTTTTGCAATTTCTGAATGACTCAATTTTTTTAAGATTTTTGAATAAAAGACTTTTGGAAATGAAATTCAAGTTTATTTTAATGAAACTCATTTTATATTCCTTAATTATTATAGCTACTGTATAGAAATTTATTCAGACACCTATTTTTAATAATGAAACATTACGAAAACACTGATAACTTGAGGCAATTTCAATTTTCATAACTAATTTTTCATTTTTATTATTTTAATGCTCAGATCTGAAAAAGAGTTAATATAGATGTAATATGATCGAATTTTTAAACGAAATATATTTTCAATACACACTACGATCTTACTGCTTATCAAGTTAATTAAATTTTGCCTATGTAGCTCCTTCTGCTATCATTTCTTATCAAAACAGAAAGCGCTTACAAAACGATGTAGCCAAATGGTGATAACCGCGATCCATATTTAAAGAGTTGCCATGTTATCATAAAGTGTGCAGGGTGCTGTCAGGAAAAAAGAAAGTTGAAGCGTCGCATTTTATGACATCATTAACACCCACAAATTCATCCCTACAACGAAAAGCAACCACCATATCGGGTTAGACACACCTCATTATAATTACGTCCGCGCGAGCGATTATGTACCCTGCAGACTGCACTCACGTGAGAAGGTTAGATGATTCTTTTAAGCATCTCGAACTGGTTGGGATCTTACCTGCCCTCTCAGCAGCTGGCGTAACCGTAGGAAGGGTATCCAATCGAAGAGAAGGAGGCCTGTCGAATTTTAAATGGTTGGCCAGATTTAAACCCATGACTCCACCCAGGTGTTGTTATTTCGAACCCCCCGTTTCTTAAATATTCATTAGAATAAGGGTGAGGCTTAATATTTAAGGGGTGGGATGCAACGGGGTTATGTCAGTGCTTCAACAGATAACTGGTTCTTGATTAGATAATCCATTCAAAATTTTCCACCTCTCACTATTTCGTCATCTTCCCAACTCTTGTGTTTCTAGAAGTGACTTCTGACCTCCGTGTTTGTGCATTAATGAGCAGCAGGGTGGCTTGACTTTGGATAGTGTCTAGGATGCATTGTCCGACCCGCTAAGGAATTTAAAATACAGTTCGTATTGATATTTTATTATTTGCGGTAATAGTATGAAAAAGAAATAAAGAAAGACTCTAAAGTCACTAAAGAAAGACTAAAAGAAAGAAATTCTATAATAGTTTTTGCTATCAAATATTTCTGATCGAATATATCAGAGTATTTTAAACTCTTTTAATTATTTTAAAATTGAAAATTGGTGAGCAGTGATATTTTTGTATTTTGCAGAGCATGTTTTTAACGAATGGAACGTGCCGAGCGAGCAGGGGCATTATCATGATGTAAGCACAAATTTTTCTGTCTGTTTTCTTCTAACTGGTTTATTTGTCGGTTGGTTTATTGTCTGACCATGCGAAACAAATTCATAATCAACAATTCACTGCTAGTTAAAAAATGAAAAAACGATGGACATGATCTTTACATTTCATCTGCAATGCCTTGTTTTTTGGGCCTTAAAGAAGACCTAGTCTTCCGTTGAGATGACTGAGCCTTTGTTTCCGGATCATAGCCATACAACCAAGATTCATCACCAATAATGGCTGGAGAAACAAAGCACAGTTTCTCGCTCTCTGTGATCATCAGTGAGGATCAGTGGCACAAATTTGACTGAAAAGTATCTTTCTCAAATCTTGTGTTAAAATTGATTAATATGTCCCATAAAAAAACTAACTTCACTAGTAACCGAGCAGATAGTTAAACGTCAATCGTTCCTGATTAGATACGAAAACGAGCGCGATTGAATAATTTTGGTTTTACAGTGTCAGAGAGGAACAATCTCGATGGATGAGTGGCCCTCTTTAAACTTTGCGAACCACTGAAAATTCTTCGAATGGAGAAGACTGCTTAGGTTACAGTGTTGTTGCACATTGGTATAAACAATTGAAATGTGGAAGAACCTCAGTGCATGATGAAGAAATCCCAGGACACTCACCAACTTCTGTAAGAGAAGACTGTTGCAAAAACGGAGGTATTAATCCTTGAAGGTCGCAGCATTAGCGTCAAAGAACTAGCTGAAGAGCTCCAAATTAGTGTTGGGTCCTTGGAGAACATCATCTATCAATAAGCGTCCACTAGATACGTTCCCAGACTTCTGACCCCTTACCAAAAGAAGCACAATGTGCATAAGAAATGTTATTGATGTGCCAGGAAAAGCAAGAGGAGTTTTTTGCACAGCTAGTCACCATTGGTGAATCTTAGATTAATCGCTATGATCCTGAAATTAAACAAATGTCAAAAAAAATAAATAAATAAAATAGAAGCATGCAGAATCACCCTCCCCGTTCCTTCCCCCAAAAAGCAACAGTACAAAGAAGTGCTGGCAAGGGTGCAGCACCCTTGCCAGCACTTCTTTGCACAATGCAGATCCCCAAGGGTCTTGGGGATCTGCATTGTGTAATACTAACAGATTGCCTTCAAAAGGTCTGTCTTGTGACAGTGAAGTATTATTCCAACCTTCTCATAAAGCTGCGTGTTGTTATAAAATAGAAAAAGACGGAGGAAAGCTATCAAAAGGTGTATGCTTGCTCCACGATAATGCCCCTGCGCATACCTCACATGCTGCAGTGAGTTGTGCTCACCAATACCAAAGAATCACATCGATTTATGATTCTATTGTTGTACGTGAGAAACTTCTCCTTTCTCAAATAATAAACTCATTGAGCCAGTTCATAATTTGCATCGTAGCTTCATGAACTAAAAATTTCTTGGAAATTTTAGACTTCAATGATAGAGTTTAGAAATAAGAGAGATTGAACTTGGCAATTTGTACTACCAATTATGCTAATTTGATTTCTTCTATTGTGAATAAATGCAAAAGCAGAGATACCCACTCGATTAAATGAGCAGTCTTGCTTCTAATAACAGACAAATGAAGTTGTCACACACATTTATTTCCAATGAAGCGTAGATCGATATCCTAATGAGTGTTAATTCCTTGATTGTTTGCAGATTTCTAAACTGCGGAATATGAGTTTAATTGGCGGTTTCGGAACAGATTCGGGTTATCTGTATTCCGTTGCTCCCTGTCCCAGCAATGGGAGTGGTATTAACAGTCACGCTATGTGCTACTTAATGAAGTTGTCTGAGAAGCCACAAAGGATGACTGATACGCTTACGCAAGGCACAGCCACAAAATACCCGCGCTTGTTCAACAGTATGTTAATCACCCCGATCGTCTTCCTCTTTCATTTCGTCATTAGAGGTAATAACCCATCTAAAGGTAATGGCATTATTCATGACTCTGACACAGTTTACGCGCAAGATTTAAAAGGAAATGGAATTTACCTGAATAATATAAATTTTATCATCGATGGAATCCCGTTGGATGTATTAAGAGAGGATTAATTGAAGTCCATTTGAAAATATTTCGAAATATGTCCAATGAATATTTCTCCACGCCACTCCATATTACTCTCTTCCACTGCTTCAATATGCTATGGTAAAAATTTGCATAAAAGCGCCAGACGTTTCGGAACTTTTTTCAAATCCTTCTTCGATGGCAACGACTATTACATTTTAAACTAAAATATAGCGGTTTCATCCGTTGTCACTCATTTAGAGCGGTCTGGTTTCGAATTCGGTCCAGCTTGGCGGAATTCTTAACGGATTCTTCGCTTGTGGCAGCAGTTATCTGACAGAGGAATGTGTTCATATGCCCAGAAGCTCAAATTACAATACCACGTTTTGACATTTTCAACATTTGAAATAACTAACTTTAAAAGAGAAAATTAAAAGTTGCCAAAATGCATGAAAACATACACTTCCCTACCATTAATATCCGGACACCTGAATATCTACAAATAACCTTTATTTACAGGAAAGCTAATTTAAAGTCTGCTGAAACTTTTACCTTTATCTCCAATCTCTGTGGGCACAGTATACATGTTTTTCGCAAATGTCCCCTGATATTTTCTGCCATTTGTCCTTCAAAGTAGCGATCAGTTCAAATCTTTTATTCGGAGAGTCTCTCCTCCTTGATGGGACTGAGGTCAGTCCAAATTTTCGAAGCTCACGTCCTCAAACCAGTCCATCACAATGAGAGAATTATGACACAGAGCACTGTCCTGTTGATATGGGTCTTCCCTGATGTGCTGCCACAACGTAGCAACGAATTATTATCCAGGAGCTCTAGATGGATATCAGTATTCATGGTTTTGTGTGCAACAACAATGGTCCCAGGCTGAATCATGAAAATCAATCCCAGACCGCCATGCTACCTCCGCTAAACATCATTGTCGGGACGATACAGTCTGATAGGTAGCTTTCTCTGGGTATCTGCTATGCTGAGGCACGACAGCTAGACTGATAGACCACGTTCCATGATTCTTTACTCCCAAGCACAGCTTTCCATTGGTACACGGTCCAAGAACGGCGGGCTTTAATCCAAGCTAGAAGCCATCAGTAATTAGTCGAGATCAGTGTCTTGTGGACAGCTGGACGACTGTGGTAACCCATATCATGCAGCATCCTGTGCACTATATTGGTACTGACATGTGTCCTGATTGTCGCAGAGGGCCTGTTCGTGTGTGCTGCGACAACGTCGACCTGCGTTTCGAGGAGCCAATTCTTTTCAGGGATCTCCTGTCAAGTTCTGCCAGCTTCGAATTTTCGGGAATTTTCTTGTCGGTTTCAGAACCATCCCATTTCCTTTTGCAGATCACATCACCAATCGTCCACCTAGAGATCTTCAGTGCCGTTAAAATGTCACTTGTGTGCCATTTACTTATGTAGAACCCAGTTATCATTCCGGGCTGGAAGACTGTTAACTCCAACAATTGTACTACTGTCTCTTACGAGCCTCCAAGAAGGCCTACGAGCATGTAAGAGAATCTTAAAATTAAAAGAAAACAAACAAAATTTATATTTTCATATTTATTAATAGATATTACTTCAAATTAATAAATAATACTTCAAATTTAAAATCGGTATAAACGATGTCAGTTTTGAACTGATAAAATAATCAGCATATAACCAGTAAATAATTATTTAAATAACCTATTAACTTATAAATAAATATTAATTAAATTAATTTATTTATCAGTATCTATCAATTTTTGTTGACTTATTCATTTGAATGTTTAAATAATTATTATTCAAGTATGTAAGCTGTTTCATGGAATCCAACAACCTCCATAACCTTTATCCATATTAGGCATGACAGTTTCTGTCATGTCACCTTACATTCCTTTATCCCCCTACCGTCTCCACCCATCTAAGAACCCTTATCCATTCAAGAGATGATCTATTTTTCTTAGGAGCACCACACTCTTCTGTGTGGCATTCTTTAGGCGATTAAGCTAATTCTTAGCTCACGTTTTTGCGTTTCAAGTGCTTCTTTACACAAGCCTTACGACGTAGAAGTTTTTCATTCAGTCTTTCCTTTCCCTAAGCCTTTTACGTGTTATGAAATCTGAGATTAATCATGCAATGATGAAAGAGGTAAAAATTCAAACACCTTCTGTTATTGAGACCACAAAAGACCGGGGGCTTATCTTTCCTATCACTGTTAAAATAGTGGCAAGTTCTGGTCAGCCATCTGAAGCAACAAGTGCCATCATTGAAGAAAACGTTTTAGAAACCAGAAGAATTGAACTTGAAAACATACTTAACATTTTCCATGGAAGTATTTCAACAATACACGACCATTTAAGAATGTCCAAAGTTTGTGTAAGATGGTTCCCCAAAAACCTTTCCATTCATGACAAACCTCAGAGGGCGGAGTCATCAATGGAGAATTTAAAATTAATTCTTCCTAATTCAAATTGATTTTTATCCCGTTTGGTGACTGGTATTGAAACTTGGCTATAGTTTTATGGCCCTGAATCCAAATTAGAAAGCAAGCAGCTGAGGCACAAGGGATTTCCGTCCCCAAAACGTTTTGAGAACAACCATCAGCTGGATCTTAAAAATCTATCTGATAGGTGGGCTCAATTTTGAATATCCGAGACATTCAGATCACATTAATTAAGGGACCAATGTGGTCATCTAACACTCAGATGGCGAGAGAGAGAGAGAGAGAGAGAGAGACTCAGATGCAGACACGAATATAACTCAATCTTACACATACTCAGTCTGTGGAGGATTCTGTCAAACTGCAGACTCACACAGGGTCTTTGCACAAGAGACCCCTGCTGAACCAGAACAGAGACCACTTGCCTGCAGTTAGCCTGCTCCCTGTTCTCAAAAGAAAGCTAAAGCAGAGATGAACCTAACTGTTACCATCTAATATTCAGGGGTCTTGAAAATCCTTAGTATTCAAACCTCATCAGATAGTAGGAGATTTCTGTGTTGTCATAGAAACCTGCTAGTATCTAATGAGAGAGCAGTTAACCCTGAAAGAGGCTCTCATAGCAATCCCGTCTTTTAAACAAATGGTCACTTGATGAAGGTAGTGCAATACCATGGCTTCTCGTTGCAAAGGTTTGTTTTGTTGTAAGAATTAGATTGTTTATGCATCACTGGGTTTTTATTTGCACCATTTTAACTAAATTTTAAACGGATCCACAAGTGTTTTTACAAGTACCAAACGTAATATTTCGAGAAAACTCATTCTCCTCTAATCCAGCTATTTGGCAGGAGACACATATAGAAGATAATAAGCACGTGCACATAAAAAAAAAATAGATGAAACGATCATGCAAGAATAGGAAGAGTGGTCACGGGCTCGAACCCCGGTCTAATCAAGAAGCGTGTGCTACGCACTGCTGCTCCTTCCCACCTGGCTACGGAGGCGCCTAAATCAGAGAGAGGGGGGAGGAAAGAACGAAAGAAAGAAGAAGAGAGAGAGAGATGATACAGAAAGAGAGGAGGGAAGGAGAGAAAGATGAGTGAGGGAGGGATTGAGGGAAAGAGATTGGAGATGGACGGAAGGAGAGAAAGATGGGAGAGGAAGGGAAGGAGAGAAATTATCAAAGCGAGAAAGACAGAGAGAGAGAGAGGCAAAGAAAGGAGAGAGAAAGAAGGGGAGAAAGAGAGAAAGAGAGGGAGGGAAGGAGAGAAATTTTGATAACGAGAAAGACAGATAGGGAAGGAGAGAAATTATTATAACAAGAAAGAGAGACAGGGAAAAGAAAGAAAGAAAGAATGGAAGATAAAATAAAGAAAGAATTAAAGAGAAAGTAGAAGAAAGAAAGGAGGATAGAGGGAAAGAAGGAAAGAATGAGAGAAAGTGGGAGAGCAAGAAGGAAATTATCAGAGCGAGAAAGAGAAAAATAGAGAAAGAAGAAGAAAGAAAGGAGAGAGAGAAAGAAAGAAAGAAAAAAAGAAGAAGAGAGAAAGAATGAAGAGAAAAATAATGAAGAGAAAGAGAGAGGGAGGGAGGGAAGGAGAGAAATTACGAGAGTGATAGAGCGAGACAGGATAAAGAAAGATAGAATGAGAGAGAAAGTAGGAAAGAAAGAAAGATGGATATTGGGAGAGAACGAGAGAGAAAGTAGGATAAAAAAAGATAGAGGGAAGGAATGAGAGAAAGTGGAAGGAAGAATAAGAGACAAAGAAATGATGGAGAAAGAGATGGGGAGGGAAAAAATGAGCGAAAGAGAGAGGAGTGGGAAAGAAAGAAAGCTTGGGAGAGCAAGCGGGTAACAAAGAAAGAAATAACGACAGAGAACGTGTGAAAGAAAGAGAGAGAGAAAAAGGTCAGAAAGAAAAGGGGGGAGAGAGAGAGAGAAAAAGAAAGAATAAGAGAGTGATAGAGGGAGCGAAAGAATTAATGGGAGAGAAAGAAAGCGTGAATAAGTGGCAGAAAATTAATAGATACAGTATTATGTAGTAGAAAAGTGGCATAATGATGTAAAGAGGGAAACATTCTGCGTCTTACCATGAAAACTCAGCACACACGAGGAGTGGCAATAAAGTTATTCAGAATGCATTGTAGTACGAAGTGTGGCAATAAAGTTCCCGGGCTGATCCAATTAAAAGAACTCAAAGTGAACGAGCTCAAAAATGGTTTTATTTTTATTCAAAAGTAATCACCCTTGGGAAAGAGGAAAGTTCGCCAGTGCTAGATCTGAAAAGTAGGGTGGATAGTTGATCTATCCAGCGCCATGTTTCGACACAAATGTCTTCGCAACAAGTGTGAATTGGGCAGGGGCATTGTCGTGCAACAAGAGCCACTGCCTTTCTCTCGAAATTGCGCCCTCACCTGAGAAATGCGCTTCAATAGTCTTTGAAGCGCCTGTACTTCAACGCACCATTGACTTCTCCCGTTTACGACAAATTCCTCGTGAATCAATCCCTGTTTGTGGAAAAACATGATCAGAATGTTTTCGATCCTGGATTCTGTAAACAAAACGTTTTGGATTTTGAAGTCCAGGATCAAGACGATCATCGTACCGAAGCACTCATCTCCAGTGACAATACGGTAAAATTAGAATTGTGTTGATAAATGTGGATGAGGTCTTCGCACGATGAGCTTCGTACCTTCTGCTCATGCGGGAGGCCATGCAGCAAACATTTTGCACAGCCCTTCCATATTCCCTAAACCTTCACGCACAATTTGACGATTCTCTCTCTTCTCGATTCCCTCTTTCTCTCTCTAATTTCATATTCGTTCGTTGCTCCATTGCAAAATCTGACGAGGAACGTTAACGCTGCTAACGAAACTGGTTGTTACTTGCAACCTTCAGCCTTCTGTACCACCATCTGTCGGTGGAAGTTTGAACTACAACGTGCCACTTCTTTTTGTTTTCAAATTCGTCGAACGTGACCTCAACAGCACCAGTCCGGGAACTTGATTGCCACACTTCGTATTTCAGTTAAATGTTCAGGTGAGACAGTGGTAAATTGACCCGCTGTACCTAAGGTTAACTAATTAAATGTTTGGGGGGGGGGTTCCTTGGTTAACTGGCAAGTGTTCAGTGGGGAGTCTTGGGGAAACATCCGATAATTATTTAAATTACTTTTTCTTTGTGCGCATTCGATCGCATTAAGGCGTAAACTCCCCATTGAAGGGGATTTGCTGGGGTGGGGTGGGGTGGGGTGGGGAGCACTCGCCAATTATTTCTTCATTTAAAATGACCCGATTAACCGATCTTATTTATAATCCGACATTCGAAATAGATGTTCTAATAACCGCTAGGCGTAACCATGACAACGATATTTCGCGTCACAATTAAAGCAGAAGTTGCGAAAGCTTCGGGGTGAATCCAGTACCGAGCGCGATTAAAAGAAGGAAAGAAAGAAAGAAAGAAAAAAGGCATAATTCATCCGTTTTAAAAATCGTATCACGTTAGGGACCTGTCGACTTCCGAACAAAAGGCAACACACCCAAAAATAAAGAGCAGCAGATCTAAAAGGAAATAATCTCGCCAATTTGTTTCCTCCGTTCTTTTCTTCTGCACGAACCTTGGATTACCCCTTTTCTTCGTGCCCCTCCCCCTCCCTTCCCCCCGGTCTAGTAATGAAGTGACGTCCGCGCACAACAGAACTATTCTCACTCTCCAGGGTTGCCAAAACATGCGCTGTCACATCGGAACAGGCGGACGACCTTTCCAATGTCATTCGGAATGTAGAAGAGAGCGCGCGCTCGCTCGCCACGCCCGAGTGTGCTTCGGAGGACGCCTACTGCAATCGCAGAGACCTTCTGCCGCATTTTTGCCTCCTGTCAAGCGGCCGCCTTATATAGATAACGAGTAATTACAGTTTCGATGCATTTAAAGCCGCGTTTTGCTTCGTTTCATTCACTCCATCTGTTCTTCATTGAACTGGGTCAAGGAGGGAGCGACCGGATGAGAAGATGGAATTTTTGGTATCGTCACGTTTGCTCTCGAGCGAGCGAAATGAGAAATGAAAACGTTTTGCTCGACACCTACCCGCAATTCGTCATTATATAACTGTGCTCCCCCCCACTGCCCCCCCCCCCCCACTTTTATGACGAAGATGTATCATCAGGGAAGCCCCGGCGCACTGGGTTTGGTGACAGCGGTAATAGATTTCTGGACTCACCCAGCTCTGAAAAAGCACACAAAAAAAAAAAAAAATCCTAGCAATTATTTCTCTCTTTCTCTTTCTCTCTCTGCGCCTTCTCATATTTTCAGGTCGGGGGACTACTGTCTTCTTGTCGTTCCCCGTCACAAACGCTCGTTTTCTAGTCCATGTCATCCCCTCCCAACCTTAAGAATTTCATTTAATTTCTAATTTTACTAATTTATACATCTTTCTCTCTCTCTCTCTCTCTCTCGTTCATATTTTCTGTTCAACTCTCTTTCTATTATCTCTTCTCTCTTGCGCTCTCATTTTCTATGTATCTATCTATCCATCTATCTCCTCTCTTCTCACTCGCTCGTGCTCTATTTTTCTGTTTATCTCTCTGTATTTCTTTCTTTCTCTCTCTCTCTCCCTTGCACTCCCATTTTCTGTTCATCTCTTTCTCTATCCATTTGCCTCTCTTCTCTCTTCTCTTTCGCTCGTGCAGTATTTTTCTGTTTATCTCTCTTTCTTTCTCTTTGTCTCTCTCTCTCTCTCTCTCTCTCTCTCTCTCTCCTCTCTCTCTCTCTCTCTCTCGTTCATATTTTCTGTTCAACTCTCTTTCTATTATCTCTTCTCTCTTGCGCTCTCATTTTCTATGTATCTATCTATCCATCTATCTCCCTCTCTTCTCACTCGCTCGTGCTCTATTTTTCTGTTTATCTCTCTGTATTTCTTTCTTTCTCTCTCTCTCTCCCTTGCACTCCCATTTTCTGTTCATCTCTTTCTCTATCCATTTGCCTCTCTTCTCTCTTCTCTTTCGCTCGTGCAGTATTTTTCTGTTTATCTCTCTTTCTTTCTCTTTGTCTCTCTCTCTCTCTCTCTCTCTCTCTCTCTCTCTCTCTCTCTCTCTCTCTCTCGTTCATATTTTCTGTTCAACTCTCTTTCTATTATCTCTTCTCTCTTGCGCTCTCATTTTCTATGTATCTATCTATCCATCTATCTCCCTCTGTTCTCACTCGCTCGTGCTCTATTTTTCTGTTTATCTCTCTGTATTTCTTTCTTTCTCTCTCTCTCTCCCTTGCACTCCCATTTTCTGTTCATCTCTTTCTCTATCCATTTGCCTCTCTTCTCTCTTCTCTTTCGCTCGTGCAGTATTTTTCTGTTTATCTCTCTTTCTTTCTCTTTGTCTCTCTCTCTCTCTCTCTCTCTCTCTCTCTCTCTCTCTCTCTCTCTCTCTCTTGCACTTTCATTTTCTGTTATCTCTTTCTCTATCTATCTATCTCACGCTCTTATTTTCTTCAATCTCTTTTCCTAATCTGTATATCTTCTCTCTTTTACGCTCTTATTTTTTTTCTCTTTCTATTTCTCTCTCTCTCTCTCTACTATTTATCTCTCTGTTTTGTCTCTTTTTTACGCTCTCTCTCTCTCTCTCTCTCTCTCTCTCTCTCTCTCTCTCTCTCTCTCTCTCTCGTCTTCTCTCTTTCTTTATCTCTATCTTGTCTATCTATCTATCTTCTCTCTCTCTCTCTCTACTATTTATCTCTCTGTTTTGTCTCTTTTTTACGCTCTCTCTCTCTCTCTCTCTCTCTCTCTCTCTCTCTCTCTCTCTCTCGTCTTCTCTCTTTCTTTATCTCTATCTTGTCTATCTATCTATCTTCTCTCTCTCTCTCTCTCTCTCGTACTCTCATTTTATGTTTCTCTCTCTCTCTCTCTCTCTCTCTCTCCTCTCTACAGAGTATGGTAACCAGCACTTCTGAGGAACCTTATTGAGGAGTTTGAGGCTTAGAGATTAAAATTGGGGTTAAATTTTAAAAATGTACGTTTCATTAAATCCGTACTTAAACTAGCATAAACAGCTCATTCATAACCAGTACAGACAAAGTTTTTGGCGCCTTTACAACTATTATTATTATTATTAGTTTATTAACTGAAGGGTTCACCCCCTGTACAGCTAGTGGGTTAGGAGGGTGTACAGAAATTTTGAAATATACATTATACACTTTTATACAAATTTTCAGATCTTTACAATATAATTATAAGTACGGCATAGAAATAATTATTAAATAGTTACCATTTACTTAATTGTATTCACTTTGAAATTAAATATATCTCAATAATTGAAGAGGTAAAAACGCAGCTTGACTTCTTTATCTTTTCTCCAGCAACTAACATAACAGATTTATTTATTTTTCATTCTATTATTGCGTTTAATCGTTCATATCATACAAATTTCTGATAAAAAAAATTGCTCAATTTTCACAGCGGTCCTGGTGATTTAGTCCAGATTGGGTCTATAATTTGGCTTCTGTATGTTTTATTGACTTCAAACTTTACTGGATCAATGGTGTTACATGGGAACATTCCTTTTAGGTGGTCCAATTAGAGTTAGATTGCGCGCCTCCGTAGCCAGGTGGAAGGAGCAGCAGTGCGTAGCACACGCTTCTTGATTAGACCGGGGTTCGAACCCGTCACTACCAAATACGGAGGATGTGGAAAGGTCAGAGAATGACCACCGCATATACCGGAGCAATATGGCCTTAGTTGCTAATGCTCCTAAAAAAAAACCAAATAAGAGTTAGATAGATTCATCCTAAGTTGGGGATGGCTTCTATTTCTTGCTCTCGTTTGTGCGATGATATCTTCTGTAGATGGGGCATTAATCTGGCGAGTTAGCAGCTTGGTGAGTGTTGACAGATTTTTTTTTTTTGAGGATAGTGAGCTTCCAGGAGGTTATGCCTAGGTTGACTAGGAGAATGGATTTCAAGATGGTGAACGGGTTCCTTCCTAGACGTTCAACCACCACAGAATCCAATATTCCATTGACAGAAATTTGTTACATCGAGAGGTAGATGCAGAGGACCAGATGTTTTGAGGCATGTAGTGGTATGAGTGTGAGACATCTATCAATGTATGAGTGGTGTGAGACATCTATCAATGTATTGTCCGATCAGTTTGGTGTTGGGACAGCCTGCGAACTCCTGGCAGATAGCCCATAAAGCAGCATAGGTCTTCTTCTTTGCCTTTAGGAAGTGTTCCTTGAAATTTAAATCTTCATTCCACGTTAGTCCCAGGTCAGTATGAGATGAAACTTTTGAGGATTGTCTCACCATTAACTGTAACTCGAATATCATTAGCATTAGCATTAGCATTTAGCATTAGTAGAGGCATTTGATGCAAGAAAGCAAGCTTATGCAGCATTAGCCAAAAAAAAAAAAAATAATAAAAATAAAAATAAATAATAATAAATAAATAAATAAAAAATAACCACTTCCACTTCACCCCTCAGTTCGTTCGAAATACCTGTCCAGCTGAGCCTTAAACTTATTTAGGCTATCCACTTCCACGACAAGGGATGGAAGTCTGTTCCACCAACCAACCACCCGCTGGCTAAAGGCAAATTTCCCTCACGTCTATCCTACATCTGCCTTTCTCAATTTGTATTTATGCCCTCTCAGGTGATTATTCTGAGCAAGAGGAAGAATCCCATCAGCATTGAGCATGCTCAAACCATTCAAGGCTTTATATACTTCTATCATATCACCTCGCTGGTGCCTAGTCTCCAGACACTGTAATTGCAAAACTTAAGCCTTTCTTCGTAAGAGCAACCCTTTGTTCCATTCACTAATCTTGTTGCCCTTCTCTGTACTCGTTCCAGCATCTCTACATCCTTCTTGAAATGAAGCCTCCAGAACTGTATACAGTACTCTAGGTGCGGTCTGACCATTGCCTTATACAAGGGAATAATCACCTCCTTATCCCTGATAGAAAAATTCCTATATATCATCGACAATACACCATGAGCTACTCTTGCAGCCCGTCTGCACTGCTCAGAAAACTTCATATCTGCCTGCACAACCACCCCCAGGTCCCTTTCATTCTCTACCACTGTCAGTGTAGTACCACAGAATTGATACGTTGCTCTGGGGTTGCTGTTTCCCATGTGTAGTACTTTACATTTCTCAATGTTAAACTTCATTTGCTACCTCTCAGCCCATCTGCTCAACCTCTCCAGATCCTGTTGCAGTAGCATAGTGTCAGTAGTACCCTTGACAACCCTGCCAACCTTCGCATCGTCTGCAAACTTGGACCTTAAGCTTGATATACCATCACCAATATCATTTATAAATACAGAAAACAATAATGGACCCAATACTGAACCCTGAGGGACTCCACTAATAACATTAGTCCACGATGAGCAGTGTCCATTGATTACCACTCTCTGTCTTCTCCCTCTCAACCACCCCCTTATCCATAGCAGCAATTTGCCTCCAATGCCACACTGCTCCAATTTGTGCAGCAGTTTTCCATGTGTAACAGTATCAAAAGCCTTTCTAAGATTCAAGTATATAATATCAAAAGTTGTTCATTCCCTGCATCCAGTTCTTTTGTAACTGCATCATAGTATCCAATCAAATTCGTCAGGCAAGACTTCCCCTTAACAAAACCATGCTGTGTCTGAGCTATAACTGAAATCTTGTCTAGATGATCCTGCAGTGCTTCTTTAACCATTGCCTCCATTAATTTTCCAGGAACAGAAGTTAAACTAACAGGTCTATAATTACTTGTGTCGCCCTTTGATCCTCCTTTGTGAATTGGGGTCACATTTGCACATCTCCAGTCCATGGGTACTTCACCCGAGTCCAAGGAAACTCTCATAATTATGGCTAAGGGTTTGCTTACTTCCTTTGCTGCCTCCTTTAATATAACTGGATAGATCCCATCCACCCCAAGTGCCTTTCTTGTGTTTATCTTCAACAATTTCTCCTCCACTTTACTCTAAGTTATTACAAGATTCTCTAGCTTACTGCCAGAGTTGAATACTTGACATTCTTGACCTTCCTCTTCGTGATTGTCATGTGGGCTGACTTGGCATTGTTTAGTTGGTGTCCAACTCCCTGTAAAAAGTCAATTAACTGTTGAATTTGCTTGGAGGTTTCATTATTAATTTCTGAAAGACCCCTCTGTTTGGGGTGTTTCAAAATGATAAAGAATTTTAGATCATCACCAAAGGAGCTGAAATTTGGATTTTTTGGGAGGAATGGTTCAAGTAGGATTGTAAAGAGGGTTGTCGACATCACCCCACCTTGATGTACACTCCTCGTTGCATAGGTTGTTGTCTGGTGAGTTCCATTGGCTATAATTAAGTGTCTCCGTTGTAGTAAGGACTTCAGAATGCTGAAAATTTGGTTAGATACTTTGAAATCTGTTAAGATGCCTATAAGAATAGGAAAGGAGACAGTATCGAAAGCAGATTTGATATCGAAGAAGATTAACAAGAAGATTGTGTCCAGTTGAGATCTGTCATTCAGGGCTTTTTGTGCTCTGAAGAGAGTATCGAGGAGATTAGAGGTCGGGGACCTGTGGTGCAGGACTGTGTGGAGCAGTAATTTCGGTGAGCAAAACAGTATTGAAAAATCACTGTGGGTACATGAGTTTTTCAAATATCTTTAATAATGTTGCATCCTATGGAGATTGGGCGGAAATCCTTAGGTGTCTTGGGGTTTTCAATTTTAGGGACGTAATAAGATTTCCAGATTTCCGGTATGGTGCCTATCTTTAGAATCTTCTGGAAGATGTTTAGGAGGAGATCCACAATGTACACCGAGCACACCTTTAGCTATAAACGGTGGTATGCCGTCAGGGCCCTTAGTAGCTTTGTTGGGCAGGCCATTTAGTTATACAGCTTGCCAGGTGCGTGAATAAAGTAAGGGAAAAACAAACAGGCAGCTCATGGCTTCACTGTTTTCCCTTACTTGGGCATCCCCTGCATATGAACGCCATTGAAAAGAAGGTCTAGTGACTGATATTGAGCCACCCGTTGTTTTATATTTCCTTTTTCTGCAATATAGACGAAAACGAAACTTAGCGATCTTTGTGAAAACCTGTGCGAATATCATCGAATTTCTCTACAATCACATGTCCGATCAGTACATTAGTAAAAAAGGTAACTTAAAAATAAATTTAGTTCTTTAAAAATGCCCTCAAAATAATTTAAGTCAATATACAAATGTTTACAGATGTAATTAAGTGCAGTTGTTAGTGCCCTAATATTTATAAGAATAATGAACAAAAAATATTTAAAGGAATGGTCTTCTCTAAAGCTGTTTAACCACTTTTTATGCACTCTCTAAAATTCAGAAAATTTTAAAATCCGGCATACCCTAGGGTGCGCCGGATTAAAGCTTGCGCTAGATAAAAGTTTATCTAGCGCAAGCTGGTTGTGGAATGTAGGAATAAGTTCTGTGATTGTGGCCCAGGTGGCGAGTTTGGCAAGGCTGAAGGAGGAACTGGATGAGCACTTCTTGAAACTGGGAATAATATTATACAGTTTTATACGTTTACCTTGTAAATTCTTTGGCAGTGCAAGATAAGTAATGTTACTTTTGTCAGGGTTGATTATTTTGTGTTTGAAAATTGCGTGCGTTTTGAAGGACGGTTTATCTGTTAAGTAGAAGTGAAACATTGCTACCTCTTCTTGAGATCGTTTAATTCAAACCGGCCTGTATACACATATCGTGATACGCTGTTTCACTGGTACAATGGCGTTCACGGTGGCAACAGCGTTCAATATATCTTAGAGCAGGTCATGTTTCTTACTGAGTTGAGTATCGGACATCTGATTGGCCAAAGTTACTGTTACGGTCTGATGGCGACCATTATTAACTCATTTCAATCTAAACGTATTTCCCATTACATAAACGACGAATATCACAAGGACCGATCTTTCGCTAATTTCCCTCACAAAGACACGAGCTGTAAATATAAAATCAAAAGAGTTATGTTAGGTTATTATATTATTCTGTCTTGTTTGCTCTTTCTTTGTCTGCTAAGCAAAGAAAGAGCTTTTTTTTTGGTGTCACCTTGACTATAAACAATCGCGCTTGTATTTATTAAAATAAACCAACAACGAAACCGATTGGCTGTTCTTGACATCCATAACCATGGACACCAACTAACACCATGTTTATAAAAAAAATGATCCACTAATTATAACGTTTTTATGCCTTTAATTAGCAATCAGATACGCAAGTCTTCGAAATCTCGGTCGATTATGTCATAACAACTCCAAGACACGAACATGGATTGTTTACAAGTTAAGTGTGCTAACCACAACAAGGAAGTTTTTTGGGGTCTGGTAACAGTTGCAACATCATTGTAGTAAAGGAAACCAGGAATGAGCTACTTTTACAATATTTATTTCCTGAATGAAAAAAAAACAGAAACTTTTTTGACCTTGTGGACTAACAATCGTTCCCAAATAAGGCATGAAAATGCATAAAACCCTCGTTCTAAGTCGAATAGAAGTTCAATTATTATAGGAAGGACGTTAATTAACTTCGAAACGAAGTTATAAACACTTTGACAAGGTCTGCTATTAGATATTTATTGTCATTTTAGATCTTGCTCGTAAATCTTAACGATTATCTTCGAGGGTATTTAAAATCGTTAATCAGCCAACATTTTGGAAAAGAGAACGTGAAAACACTTTCCTTGAAGATATTTTGAACACAGTGCGTCGCTACTTCGATAAATGGCAGTTGCTGCCAAACCAACACAAACTTGCATGTTTTGTCACGTGGTACATAGCCAAGAAGTGTGGAGAGCAAGATGCATCCCCTATTGTGGGATGGTACTTCCTCCCCATGCCTGAGTAGGAACAAACTACCTTCCAAACCCTCAAAAAAGGCAGGATTTTTCTCTGACACCTTCGAACGCGGGATAACTGTGTACCGGTATACAGTACCCTCGAGCGCAAGATGACCCTAAATATCATGCCACTATGTTACTATGTTTTCGATAGCTTTTAGATGGACATCTTTAACTTCGACAGCTCTGTAACCGTACATGCTCTAGTTAGAGAAATCCAAGAAACCTTACAGATTGCTATCAGCAGAAAGAATTCGAAGACCAGGTCAGGATATTGTCCTCCACCAGTTCCAGGGATTCAGTTTGCTCTAAACTGGGTCATTGAGCAATCAGTCAATCAGTCATATTCGTTTTGCCCAAGACAGGATATTTCTCGGCTGGAGCTCACACATAATCTGAGACTTTTTGTCACTTGCTAAATCTTACAACTGCCTGGGATATATGAACATACCTCTTTCCGATGCATCCGCGGGAGGCCGGTTTGCGAACATTGAGATGTGGAGGGACACATATTGATGAAATGCCTCTACAATGTGTCAATTGCAGATTTGCCAATAAGTTATCTGATCACTTGGTCCGTGACGGAATTTGCCCTATTTATCGCTGAGTAGTTGAAAATATATGACAAGCCACCAATTATGAATAGTCAACTATTCACCAATGTTTACAGCCATTCCATAGCAAAAATAAACCATAGGTGGCTAATAAACTCCACCAACGTATAGAGAAATTCATCATTGATCTGCTACTACTCCAAAAGCAACCTATTCTCACTCACACAGTAAAATTCAGGTCTCTGCCAGCGATTGCAACGCTGCCATTATCACAAAGAACCCGGATGTCGTTGTAACCTGGATTCATACACTCTTCACTTCCCACCTCGCCGCAGCCACCCTGGAGGATGATATCGGGGCTATCTCCCTTCCTCGAAGCATACCTCCAGTACCCTTTGGACATATTATGCGGTCATGACCGCTATATTCTATTCGGTCTGCCAGAACTGACCGTATCTTTGCTGTCTTTAGAAACAACAACATTATTATCCTGGCCGCTGACACCAACGCCAAATCTCCTCTTTGGTTCAGCGCCACTACGGATGCTAAGGACGCTTTGGCCTAGGATTTCTGGCTTCCCATGACGTAGTCATCCCTAATATGCCAAATCAGCCTTCTAAGTTCTTCGTCTCATCAGGTTAATCTAACGTCGACATCACAGCAGCAATTTCTGCTATTGTCAGGAGCATTTCCAGCTGGAAAGTCAAGGAAGTCCTCACCACGAGTGACCGCACAGAGTTATCACATATAACATCATGAAAGATCGGTCGGCTGTCAGACTCCAGCCTAATGGCTCCATAAGATATGCCATCAAATCCGCCAACTGGAAAGTCTTTGATTCCTCTCTAAGATCTCTTCTTCTGCAACACCAATCGGTAGAGCTGGAGGAGTTGTCTACTATGCCCAAGGCCGAGCTAATCACTCATATTTTAACAACGGTGGTCTGTGGAACTATCTTCTCTTAGGTCCCAAGTCAAGGCTACAAGACGAAGGCTCCAGAGAGAGAGAGAGAGAGAGAGAGAGAGAGAGAGAGAATGCAGAAAGGATTCCTCCAGCAGGTTGAACCACATCCACAACAATTCAAACGCTAAGAAGGCAATATGTAAACACAATATACCATAAAAGGCATTCTACTTGGCATAACCTAGTCTGGACCAAAGGTAATAATGATCCCTGGGGCTCGTGCATAAGCTCATCAGCACAAACATAGCACTCAAAACATTGTAGACTCCATCGCCATGCAAGGGACACTCGAAAATACCACCTGGCTGGATACCATGCACAAAATCCTTGACTAACTGATCATTGAGGACCAGCTATAAAGACAATAAATAACAATGTCCAATCCAAGATAACACAAGAAAACAATCTCCACATGTGCACTGATGGGAAGAGAACGTCATTGTCACGGAAGTTGCTGACTCATCGATAAAATCAATCCCAGCAAAGTTGCAGGCCTTGATTTGATTTGATTGAAGGAGAAGTAAGGATGTGTGGCTGGTCGAAATTTCCATATTTCCTTATCGAACTTTTCAACCAACTTTTTTCTCCGTGAGGGCTGCTTTCATGACATCTGGAAGCACGCGAATCCCCAGCTCATTGCTAAAGAGCTCACCCCTTCAAACCAAACCGCTGCCTACAGCCCCATTGCGCTTCTATTGATCCTGGAGAATGTTTAAGAATGGCTAGTTCTATCCAGGCTCTTGACAAGGTACTGGGATAAAGGACTCTCCGCTCTTAACCGGTACAGCTTTTAGTCTGGGCATTCCACAACAGATGTACAATACAGATCAGCAGGAAGAGAGAAGATTTAGATTCTGAATACATACCAGCAATTTTTGTCGACTTCAACGCAGCGTTTGACTCGGTCTGGTGGCGCAACGTCATAAAACTGGTCAGAAAAACAGATTGCACAGCAGAAAGAAACCTACAACAGCCTCACCAGCTACTTTACAGAAAGGAAAATTACTATCAAACTTTCTTCCACAGTACATGTATAACCAGTCTAACGTCGAGAGACTGCCTTCAGGGTTCCATCCTGTGCCTGGCTGTATGGAACACGACACTGGATCAATGGCTTTGAAACTCTTACAACAAACCATTATGTTTGCTCTCAAGAATAAGGACGATCTCGTCCTTATTCTTGAGGGTCCTCCTGGGTCACCCTTAATTTGCGAGCAAATCAATTCTGACACCACTCTCAAACTGGATCTCGTCTACCAAAAACTAAAGACGCTCCTAATTAAGGGAACTCTAGACATTTGAAACCCTCCCGTAATCCGCATTCAGGGTATGTCCCTAAAAATCAGCACTACAGTGAAATATCTAAGAGTTTCGCAAAAGAATGCAAAACTATGTAAACACAAATGGGCCAGTGCCACAGGCCCATTCTCTTTATCTAGAAGTGTTATTCGACCATAACTGGACTTTTATGCCACATTTGGAATATATCAAAGGAAAAGTCAAAAAATACATAGCTATGCTTATATGTGTGCCCGGGACAGACTGGGGACTCGAAGCCCAGAGCCTCAATCTCAATCTTACGCCGCGGGTGTATCCCTTCTGATAACTTCTTATGGTGCCAATGTCTAGTTCGACAGGATGGAAAGGATAATTTTGAAAATAAACTCAACAAATCCAGCGACTCTTCTTACTTAGAATGATCAGAGCTTGCAGAGCCACCTCCAATTCAGCTCTGCAGATGATCTCTGCTAACCTCCTGGTGGATCTTTACATTGCCTTTTGTGGCCTCTTCTATGGAGCCAGCCCAATGTACCAACCAATTTCCTAGAAATTTCCACTTTTGCTGAAGACAATCATACAATGGAAAATAACTTGTAATTCAAAATTACCAACTTATGGCAGCCCCGCTGGTCCTCCGGGAATAAATGTGAACCAGACAATTTATATCCGATGTTAGCTTCTTAGCCAAACACCCAGTGGCCTGGTTTGCTTCTAATCTGGAAACCACGTTCTTGCTGACTTGCCACGGCTATATTAAGGCCTGCCTAAAACAGCTTGGGATTGTTGAGGATGACACCCTGTTTCTGCAGCAAGAAGGAAGAATGGGCATCTCCTACAGAACCGAACCGTGTGTCTTATTTCGACCCAGGCAACAGCTCCTCCTTCAGACCAACCTTCCAGACTTTAATTCACTTCATTTCCTGAGTGAAAACAAGGAAGCTTTCAGAGCCTTCTAAACTGTACAAAATTTGTGCAGCTCCCTTCAAGTGAAGACACCTTCTGGCTGCTGCATCCGCTCCTACTGTCCTACCGGCTCCTGACTAGACCGCTCATCTAGGCTACGCTTGAACCCAGTCTTTTCTACTTCCAGGCGTCAAACCTCGAGATCACTGCAAAAAATTCTGGGCAGGGTTGTATCGCTGACAATGGTATGCTGGTGTGGGATTTCTCTGCACAAGTCCCTCTTTTGGGGCAGGAGTGCCTTCTCTGTCTATCTCTTGTCGTTCACTCCTCTTTCTGTCTCTGTCATCAACTTGCACTCTTGCTATCTTATTCACTCTGCTCAAGGGTGTTCGCTTATTAGCGGATTCTGATCTCCTGCTCTCCTCAGGAATCCCTACTGCGTGTTCTCATGCAGGATCACTTTTTACCCCCTCTATCCTTACTTCATTCCTTGGTTTCTTTGCCCTCCTTCCTCGGCAGGAGGAGTTAGACTCTGACAAGCGTCCCTATACTGACCTGGCCCAGCTTCCTGTGCGGTGGACAGATTCTAGAATGCCTCTTCCTGGTGATGTGGCCTACAAGTATTTAGGTGGCCAGATGAACAACATAAACAGCACAACAGCCCTATATTCACAACCTCGCTCATGCACAAAAATTTATTTCCACGTGTGAGAACTGCAATCGTATATCAGCCGTTCCTGGCTTTAAGCGTTAACAAGCGTCACAGACCAGTCCATTCATAAACAAGGGGTTGTTGCAAATGTAGAGCCCCAACTCAGTGCATCACATAAGAGGTAATCTAAATAACGCCTCAGGGAATTCGCTTGTTGGAAAGGAAATTGGACAATAGTTAGCTCCATTTAAATAGCTTTGCACGAATGTTCTGTTAAACAATCATATAGCCAATCCAATAATGAATCTTGAAAATGGTAAGCACGGATCTTACTTTTCAGTGTTTGTTCTTTTGGCTTCGATTAAGTAGAAGAGGAAATCTCTGTTGGAATAATAATGATATTATTATTAGAAGTACCAAGGCCATGAGGCATCAGTATATTATATTCCGAAATTTCGTAGTCACTCTACTAGGGTGAAAGCCACTTTCGAGTAATTTGTTATTTATAGCCATGGATATATATAAATGCCATGGATAACTCAGTGTAAACTACATCGAAATATTTCTTGAATTCAGCTGGCAACGGAAATCAAACCTGAACTTGAAATTTTCAGGTAATTTCATAAGTCAAGACCATGTTGAAATTGTACTTACACCTATCCTTTTACCATTTTCAAATAGCTTTATAACATTTAACTTCAACAGGCCAATACGCAATTAATATTGCTAACATTGTTGGATAGTTTCTCTGCAATGGTTATATGCTTCGTTGGTCTGCTATTGCCTGATTTGTCATTTATTGATCATGTCTGGGAAATGGTTGGACAATAGCTTAAAGCTATGGCTGAATCAGCTCAACCACAGCTGTCTTAAGGAAAAAATTACCCACATTCTCTCCGACACCATTACTCGGCCAATGAATTTTGAGGGAGGGCGTTTTCGTAGTCCACGGTAAGGGATGTGTCATCAGACAAATCACTTTTTCCAGTACGAGAATGGTCTGTGTCACACGAGCAGAATTGTACAGAACTCGTTCTGGAAACCTGATAGTGAATTTAGACTATTGCAGTGCCCTCCCCATTCACCAGATTTAAGTTCGACAGAGCTCCCATGGGATAAGGTGAAACAAGGTCTTTGGAGTCCAAATCAGCAACTATTTGCAAGAAGAGTGGGAGGCAATTGAGTCACTATGTGCCAGCATCTTTTTGTGAGTTTTTCTGAACCTCGCAAATTATATGCTACAATTAGTTAAGATTGTTCTGAGGACTGATGCTGGACCTCAGGCGACACAGAAGCCTATGGAAGACATAAGTTAGTCTGTAATCAAGTCACAAAGGAGGTTAGGCAGGCGAAGGCAGATTAAGAGAACTCTATGGCAAAGGATGCTAATAAAAAACAGATTGGTCCACTTGATATCGATGGTTCCACTGTTTATGATTCTGCTCAAATAGCAAACAAACTGAATGAGTATTCTGCACCTACATTCACACATGAGGAGTCATTAAGGTTTGAAAATGGCAGAAGGTTATCAAATTGTAGAAGGGTACTTAATGATTTTGTAATAATTGAGAACAAAGTGGAGGAGAAATTGTTGAAGTTAAACACAAGAAAGACACCTGGGATCTATCCAGTTATATTAAAGGATGCGGCAAAAGAAGTAAGCAATCCCTTAGCCATAATTATGAAAGCATCCTTGGATTCAGGGGAGGTCCCCACGGACTGGAGTTGTGCAAATGTATCCTCAATTCACAAAGGGGGATCGAAGGGTGTCACGAATAATTACAGACCAGTAAGTTTAACTTCTGTTCCGGGTAAAATAATGGAGTCACTGGTTAAAGATGCTAGGATATTATGATGTGGTTATTATGGATATTATGATGTGGTTATTATGGATATTATGATGTGGTTATGAAGGAACTGGATGCAAAAAATACTTTTCATATTATATACTGAAATAACATAATATTTCATATTATATTATTTAAGGAAAGCTTTTGACACTGTTGCGCATGGAAGACTACTGTACAAATTGGAGCAGAATGGTATTAAGGGTAAGTTGCTACAATGGATAAAAGGATGGTTGAGCGGAGAAGACAGAGGGTGGTAATTAATGGGTGCTGCTTTTCGTGGACTAATGTTATTAGTGGAGTCCCACAGGGTTCGGTCTTGGGTCCACTATTGTTTTGTATATTTATAAATGATATTGATGAAGGTATATCAGGCTGGGAAAATAAAGTGTTGTCCCTCTGTATAAGGCAATGGTCAGGCCACGCCTTCAGTACGTATTGCGTACAGGTCTGGAGGTCTCATTTTAGGAAGGATGTAGATTTTCTTTAGCGTGTACAGAGAAGGGCAACAAGATTGGTCAGGGGAATGAAGGGGTCCTCTTACCAAGAGAGGCTTAAGTTCTGCAAATTGCAGCGGCTGGAGACTAGCCTCAATTAGATCACCTGCGAGGTAATCTGATTGAGGTGTATACGGCCTTGAATGGGTTGAGCACGCTGAATTCTGATGGGATTCTTCCACTTGTTCAGATGACGAACCTAAGGGGGCATAAATTCAAAGAGAGAGGTAGAATAGATGTGCGGAAATTTGTCTTTAGCCAGTGCGTGGTTAATTGCTGGAACAAACTTCCATCTGTCGTTGTGGAAGTTGATAGGTTAAATAAATTTAAGGAGGAACTGGACAAACATTTAGAGGGAATGGTTGTGTGAATTTTTTTTTTTTTTTTTTTTGGCTGATGCTCCATAAGCTCATACACTTGCTTTCTTGCATCACATGCCACTACTACTACTACCTACTGTCTATTAGGTAAGCGTACCAACCTAATAGCCAGTAGGTGGCCAGTAAGTGTGTAGAACATTAAAAGTTGACCTAACCCGACTTACTTCCTGAAGTGGTCATGTTACCAGAGGTATCTTAAACTCTTTAATCGGCTTGTCTGTGATATTTCTGATAAAAGTGGGTCAGAGACACCGTGAACATTGGCTTTAAAGGTCAAAAATGAGGTTCCAATTCGGTAGTGACGATATAATAACCTTTTCTAATAGAAATGATATGTTGAAAGGTAATTTTGCCCTCTATACAGCCGCTGGACAATCGCCCTTTGCTGCCTCTCTCGCTAAACCTCCTTGAGCCTCGAAGAAAAATATTTAAAATATGTCATTAAAAATTTTAAGATCTTTGAATGACATTTGACTTTGATGTCTTCATTGCCAAGTACTTTCTTATTCTAATTAATCGCCAATTCATGTCATGTTCTTTAAATCGCTCGAGAGTAATTAATTTATGTTCTAGTTTACTGCTGGAAGTTGAACTTGAAGTATAGAAACTTTACGACCACGATGGTTAATGATTGAACCACGCCTGCAGTAAAATTGTGGTCAGTAATTTGTACGTAATTTATTTTTATTATTAGTATTAATAAGGAAAAATTATTCAACGAAGCAGACTTTGTTCTACCTCCATAAAAATGCATGAAATAAAATAAATGCCACGGTCTGTCATGAATTTCGTGTTATGCTTGGTTGGTTGTTGGTGGGGTTTAGGCGCATCAATAACGGAGACAAAATTACGCAAGGTATAATTATGTAAAATGCGTATGTTCTGTGGTCGATTTGCTGTTTGCTGGACGAAAAACCTAAGTTTTTAGGAGAAAAAACCACATTACCCTCACCTCAGACCGACTAACTCAGCCATGTTGTGAAAAAGGCCCATGAAGATTCCTGGCTTCATTAATGGGATTGGAACTCAGGTCTTTTCCACCGGTGCGGAGAGAACGGAGATTCTTCCAACTGTGTTACATATGAGGGCTATTATTCTTGTCTTCAGCAGCTAAAAAGTGAATCACGGGAAAAATTACAAAGGTCTGTGTTGAAACAGCATGGCAACGTGTCGGTTTAACTTATATACGTTCATTATCTCCACCTTGCTGAGGACTGTCACGCATTGAATACATTTTAATTGAACAACACTTCTATATACTTTTTCTTTTAGAATTAATATTAGCCATATATAATTCAAGGAGGCCAGAGACCTTTGCTGCAGTAGCCAAAAATAATAAAAATAAAATAAAAGTAGATAAGGAAATAAAAATCATGGGATTCCCTACTCATGCAGGTAACTAACCAATTCACCTTTAAATTTCTTCAATCTGGCGGCTTCAACTACCTGTGAATAAATAAGTATGATCTTTATTGTAAAGTTCCTGGGTACACGCAGGTACCCTGCCTTTACAAACCCTTAACGGCACTAAGCCAGGGGTTAACAAGCCGCAGAGATATCATCTCGCCGTTAATGTAACAAATAAATAATAGGATAAATAAATAACCTACAGCAGATTGAATTTAGTTAAAATAAATACAATAACAATAATACATCAAATTAAAATAATAAAATAAAATAACAAATGAAAATTTTATTGAATTTAAGTTTCCCTGAAATTCGTGCCGAGCCGGAGCGATCTCACATCAGTTGATGGTTGTGGAACACACGTGCAGATCCAGGATGCGCCGTCTGTACTTTTTGTCATCGACGGTTTTGCACAAGTCGGCGTCCAAGGACTGAGCTAGATGAAGCTTCTGATAAGGGAGGAACCGATCTTTAAAATGTAACCTCGACGGAAGAGCAAGAAGCTTGGGAGTGGAGCGGAGTGCTGGTTGAGGGATTCTCCAGCACATGGTGTCCCAAATGTTGGGCGCTGAGATTCTTCCAGAGATCATTTTCATAGTGAAGATTAGTCTTCTTTCGATCATTAAGGCTGCGAATCTGGTTAAATTCAGTGCTTCGGCCATCGGTGTTGTGTGAAGTTGTGGTGGGAGATGACACTTCCAGGTAGACCACTTTAGGAGCAAGTATTCCTCGGCGTTGAATGGTTTGATTGTTGTGTCTGCGGCCGAGCCACACAACTCAACCCCATACAGTATACCTCCGATGATCATCGTCCTGATATACGTTCTTATCAGATTGGTGTTATGAATATGTAGCAAGTGCTGCTTGACAATCCACCGTTTCCTGTCGAATTTAGCACAGAGTTCTTCAATGTGATGATGGAATCTTAATTTTCGATCAAAGGTCACACCCATAATTCAGGCGGCGATAGACTACGTCTATCACCGGCTGAATTATGGTTAGTGTGGGTTTCAGTGAGAAGACCATGATGGCGGATTTTGCACGATTAACTTGCAGGTCAAATCTCATGAGGTACTGCTTCATTTCTGATAAAGTCTTGTTGATGGTTGCTGTTGTGTCTATTGCTTCATCGGTTGATTTTAGTTTTGTAAAGAGCTTCAAGTCATTCGCATATGACGACATATCTTGTCTGTTGTGTACTAGCGGGTTAATTATAGCTGTGAAAAGAATTCCAGACAGGACTCCTCCTTGTGGCAAGCCTGCTTGTATTTGCCTAGTATACGTCTGCTTTCCTATGGACATTTTGATGGTTCTATTCAGAAGAATAGATGTCAGAAACTTCAATACTTGGCCTGTGATATGGTAGTAATTTTGAAGGAGCTTAAGCAAGGCAAGGATGTTTACACTATCGAACGCCGCTTGTAGATCCAGGTATGTGATCGCAAGCATGCCATTAACATTTAGCTTACTCAATCCATTCAAAGCCCTAAACACCTCACTCAGATCACCTCATAGGTGTATAGTCTCCAGACGCTGCAATTTGCAGAAATGAAGTCTTTCTAGGTAAGAGCACTCTTTTGTTTCCGTTCCAGTAGATCTAAATCCTTCCCAAAATGAGGCGTCCAGACTTGTATACACTACTGAAGCAGTGGCTTGACCATGGCCTTATGCAAGCGATAATCACCTCCTTATTCCTGTTAGCAAATTTTCTGTATATCATTGACAAAATCCCATCATCTGTTCTAGCAGCATGATTGTACTGCTTAGAGAACTTCATATCTGACTACACAATTACCACAAATATTTTTCATTCTCCATTAACCCAAGTGTAGTAGCACACAGTTGATAAGATATTCTGCAGTTACTGCTACCCATATGCATTACCTTGCATTTGTAAACGTTAAACTTCAGCTCCCATTTCTCAGACCATCGACCCAATTTTCCTAGATCTTGCTGCAGTAACTCACCCTGATGAGTATAGTTGTTTAGTAGACTCATCACAGCCATTAGGCCTATAACACACTCCTACTCTGTTTTCTTTTCCCACTGCTTATATCACACCAGACTGGCTCAACATTGCACTCGTCACCCATGTCGGCTAGATGCGTTGGCTTAGATTTAATATGCTTCTTAATTAGGAACATAACCTTTCCACCTCTCGTGTCTTGTCTGTCCTTCCTGTATACATTGTACCTCCCATATTCAAATTTAGCATCACTTATGTCTGAGTGACACCATGTGTCCTCTGTTCCTACACTGTCTGCATTTGATAACTTAATTGGACTTAACAGTAGTTCAAATTCATCAACTTTATTTACTATGCTTCTAGCGTTGGAGTACATGGAAGTATACATGCACACGTTCTTACTCTTAGTTATCCTAACACAGTGAATGTATTTATTTGTTCCATGATGACCCCTAGCAAGGCCTGAAATCCCAGACCCTTGCTTTCCAGGCTGCTGCATGTAACAATAGCATGTCAGAGATGCCATAATCGCTTTCACCTCTGTCAACGGCTCTAGTTAAACTATTAGTCTGTGTATCCCCCCCCCAGGCGAGCAATTTTTCGATCCACCTATCACTGCCTCGTTAGCGTCAGCAAATATTCTTGTACCCTTCTATTGAAATGTGTCCCTCCCATTCCTGTATAAATAGTCTCTCCTGTTAACAAGCCAGACCATGCTGGAAAAATTCTATCCCATGAGCCTTGCACATTTGCTCCAGGGCCGAATTGATTGACAAGACTATCAACATATATTCCCTCCTATCATGTCTTGGCAGAATTGCAGAAACTTTTAAATTCATCTTAACTGCGACTGTTTCCCAACATTGCCCTGCACTTGTTAAGCAAGTCCTCAGATCTCCTACTCTTAATATCATTAGTGCCAACCTGTGCAACAATATATTTTTTTGTACCCTTTAAAGATAATATCTGCTCTACAACGTCATCATCTTTTTCCCCTGACAGACATACCCTGGTCCACCTATCCTTTTTGCACAATATATTTCTCGTTTCCCTGACAACTGAGTCACTGACAATAACTACCTCCCGCGGACCAGCGCATTCTGCCTTGAAGATTGTTGCTGTGTTGTCTAATGCACAAGAACGAGCTCTAGCATTGAGTTGGGAAGCTGAGAGCTTGATGCCCCCCCCATTTTAATTTCTTCGGGAGCATCTACTGTACTCTTCAAACTCTCATAAATGCCCATCAATACACTAGGTTGGCGAGTAATTTCTTCACGCTCTCGCTGCACCCAGGACACACACACAAAGACATCCTCCTCTTTAGTTGGATCATATCCTGTTCCAGAAAGTTCCGCATACATTTCACAAGTTGCACGTTTTTTTAGGCTGCTGTGCTGCATTGGAGAATCGTTCCCTTCGGTTCTCCCCCGAGTCACAGCATTCTTGCTGCTTTATGTCGGTTGCTTTGCTGCTCTAGTCTGGGGCATGATTTTCGTTTAAATACAGTTGAATTGATTAACTATGAAAATTAATAAAATTAATAAATTTAGTCGATTAATTGACAATACTACACTAAGGTAATAGAAATTCCTAATTACAATGATACATATTACTATCAAGTTTTACGTTATACGTTACGCTACCAAGTTCAAGACATATGTTAGGCTATCGCGTTACGATCGCAGTGTAAATTTGAATTTATATCTGGAATTCTTTATAGCAGTAAAAAAATCTGCCTTTATTCATTTTACTATCACCTCTCAGAGCTTATAAACCTCAACCAGGTGCCTTCTAAGGTGCCTGCTTGTCGAGCTCTATAACCCACATAAATGAAGTCTTTTCTCGTATGGTTGCCCTTTTTTTTGCCTACTCGCAATGCGAATTGCCCTTCTTTGGGCCCTTTCAAGAAGGTCAATGTCTTTTTTTAAGATGAAATCTCCATATTTGGACGCAGTATTTCGAATACGGTCTTACAATTGCCGTGTACAGTGGAATTATGATCTCTCATCTCTACAGGATAATGTTCGATAAATCATCGTTCTACGACATCATGGGCTTTCCTGTTTGAATGTTTACACTGCTCAGAAAACTTCATATCTTCCTGTATCTCTTTCTTCCTCTACTGTTTTTAATTAAACTCCACCAATTGCGTAATTCATGTTGCGGTTGCTATTTCTCAAGTGTAAGACCTTGCATCTGTATTAAAACACAGCTTTTCTTACCATTCTCGAAGACTGTTCAAGTCACTTTGAAGGAGCACTGCTTAGCCCTGATCATTATTTGCCTTCTGCAAATTTTGATATCACGCCCTTTATCCTTTCGTCGATGTCGTTAAAGAAACAACAGTGGTCCAAGAACCGATCCTTGGGGTACCCAGTTACGACGGAAAAAACAGTGAGTTCGCAGGCAGATTGGCAAATTCACAAATATCACTTTCTGCAATAGAAACCTTGCCCCTATCCTTGCAAACTACTGATTTTCGTAACGTAACGTGGCCATCCATGGTAAGGTTTCTCCTGGTTTACTTAGAGACCCACACCTGATGTCCCGAGTTAATTTAGTGAACCTTTCATCATTGCAGAGACCATTGACTAACATCTTCATTGAACACACTGAATGTTTTCTAATTTACTCCCTAAGGTGTTATATCCAGGTTTTGCAAAGTACTCGCGGTAGCACAGTGGTTCTAATTACCATTCTCTCTAGACCGGGTGGAAAAGGCGTGGATGGCTTTTTTCACTGAGTTAGTCGGTCTCAGGTAACGACAGCTAGCATTCACGCATTTGATTAAAATAACTGATGCATGGCATCTCCTGTGGAAATTTCCTCAGCAATTCCCTGTGGAAATGCTTAAATATATAGTGTATCAGCTCTTTCGCATGCCGACATGTGACTAATGACTACCATTCCTAGATACTAGACAGCCCTTAGTCACACAGACTTAGGCCTGTGTGTACAACTCAGCGTGGCGTTCATTAACTAGGTTCCTGCTTGAGCAGGCTTCCTGTTAGACAGCGCAGGTGTCTTGGAGGGTACTTCGTGTCCTCTCAATTCATGAACAAAAGGGCATTCATTATTCTATACACTACTTAAGAATTGTATCAGCGAGTTGACTATCTTGCTTATGACCTTAATTGATTTTTCTTGTAAAAGCTATATGGGGACAGCAACGGGTCCCACCTGTCCAAGTATTGGTTCTCACATAGCGTTTACTATATAGTAAATGCTATGTGAGAACCAACATGTAGTAGTTTAGAAAGGGAATCCAACTTTAATTCGATATGAACCAGGAACAATTAACTGATTCTGTTTTAAAGCAAAACGAACTCATTTCTGAAGAATATACTTCCTTTATTACTCTCCATGTGCGTGTGTATGGATTATTCCCTCTATGTGTGTATAAACTTTAATTACACGTCTGTTTGAACTGGGAGTTATCCTCTGAAGTATTTTCTTTGCTGATTTTTATAACATTCTGTTCTAAGGCTGTCTTTAAATAGATTGTTATTAAAAAACCGATGTAGGCTGCTAACGCATTTAACTAAAATTGCTGATGCATTCGCATCTCCTGTGGAAATTCCCGAGGATGTCCAGGGTGAAGCATGTCAAGAATCCTTCCAGTATCCTCAAAATTTTGTACTTATTAAGTTTCCATAGAATGTTGTGGCATGAATATGGCTTTTAGGGATAAAGCCAATGGAGAAACAGCTGATACATTCGCATCTTCTGTGGGGTTCGAGGATGTGCAGAGAAAGCGCAGTTCTTCCGGATCTTTAAAACATTACGTATACTAAATTCCCAATGAGCGTTGGGAATTTAGTATACACAACACTTCCCTCAGTAACCCTTATGACCAATCTACCCCTGACAACATTTAACACGTCAGGAGCACGAGACTAGAATATATTTTGCAACAAGACAACTTTATAGTTGCCATAAAGCATTTTAAAATTAAAGTATATTATTATAAAAAAAAAACATTTTAATATTCAAATCACGATTTTAATAATTTGTTTGACTGTTGAAATGTGAAGACATATTTCAGAGGTGCACTATAGGGGAGCACTCTTAGCATTTCAAACCATTAAAAAGAAATAAACAAAAACAAAACCAATGGTCCATCACTGTATGGATCACATTACTTCCGCTTTCATCATAGTTCCATCGTACAAGCCGGTTATTATGATTATTTTTTTTTTATTATTTCTTAGAAAATGTTATATTTCATTTGTTTAAATACCGGTATGACCAGATGAAATATTTGCCAAGGTCTTTCATCAACTCGCCCTTCAATAGCGTCAAGTGTTATGCAAGTTTCCTCTCTTCGCCGCCAGAAGGGATGGCGATACTAGGCGTTGTCAACAAAGCCCGAAACATAGTAGCTATGGACAAGATCGTCACGTGACCCGCTCGTGACCTCGGGTTTATTAATAGTAACGGAGGATAGCGAGAGAGAGAGAAAAGATCTCGTCGGATGCACTATTTAACACTTTTGGCTTTGTGCACTACCTGGGGCCGAGGGTGCACCCAGTTTAATCTCGATACCAGTAGAAGAAATTGCGTTTGCGTTCAGAGGAAGGCCCGCATGGATGTGTAGCAAATATACAGAAGTTGGGAAGGGAGAAAAGATATCATTCTGGTCACGCAAAAGGCCGGAAAAGAACGGGTGGCCCTTATATCACGTGGTCTGAGATAAGGAAGCCATGCTATTCCCTCGAGCAAAGGCGTGATCGGTAAGGACGTGGCAAGTGAACCTCACTAGCGTATTGAGAAAGGAGTAACATGGCACAGTGATGTCTTCCATATTTATGAACAGCAGCTCCGTCAATGGAGTAGACCCGAACGCCCCTAACCTCGAACGAAACATTCCCATAGAAACCGGCATTTAGATCTTAGTGCCAGGCTGTTAAGATAGCTAACTAGCTTCTGCTTCGAAGAGATTTTTATGTATTGAGATCAAGGTTTTTTTCTCGCCTTCTTTTTACACTCAGACATTGGAGGGGTGTTCTATACGTATGGGGCGTACTTATCGAGCGGCTAATATTAACAAAGGTCACCGTATGAGCTACAATTAAAGTATGCCCGTATAAAAATTCTGATGGGAGAGGGGGAGGGCATTTTCGTTTTATTACTCGGTTGTTTTCTTTTTTTTTTTTTTTTTTTCCTTTCTTTTGGATCGAATGATTTTTATCTTAGAGTAAAGATGATTAATGATGTAGGAAATGGTTTATGATCCATAATTCGACACCAGCTGGAAAATAGGCGCCACGGTGTGGTTATATTTGCATATTAAATGGACAGTAATTTCTTTCCAGTTCCGACTTTGTAATCTGAGTCGTGTTGTGGGTGTACATACTTAAGGCATTCGCAAATCTGTTGCTCTCACTGGCGTAACTGACTGAGTGAAGCTTTCCATTTACACGCTAAATATCTTCTTAAAACAATGTGAGCAACATCCGCGGAACTATATGAGGTAATTCAGGCGCCTGAGGCAAAAACTATCGGTTGACTTAAGTAGCGCTGCGGCCCTGAACGCCTTCTGGTCAGTTCAAACCACACGTATATGTGGGTTCAACTCGCTCTCTCGTCCCTTGACTTTTAACTAAGGTCTTTCTCAAAGAACCAATTTGAAATCCTTGCGGGACCTTTGTCCACATTATGCTACGCCGCCCCTTATAATACTCCTGTATGTACACGATAAATATAGAAAAGTAACATAACTATTATAGTAGATATATGAGTATATTCCATAAATGATATTTAAATGAAGGGTGTATGATGACTCTATAAATGACTTTTAACTGAGGGTTGTTTTAAAAGTAATGGTAACTGTTCCAAAAGTAGTAGAACCTGTTCCAAAAAAATAAGCTTTATTAACAAATATTTGACTATTATATTCCTTCTGATCTCCGGGCTACTGTACATAAAACTCGATTCTAAGTGTGGGAGGATTTTGATGCCATCAGCCGACTGGTTCTGTTGGTGAGGAAGCAGTCTTCAACATCCCAAACAGAAAATAATTAAATAAATTATGATATGTTGTTGCAAAAGATTTTTCATTTAAAAATATTTCCAACAGAAATATTTGAGAATAAATGAATGATATATGGAATTTCATCGTGTATTTATAGCTTTGTTTCTCCAATTGAGACGAAATGCTTCTTTTAATTACACAAAAATCAGATCAGATATTTTTAAATTTTTTTTATTAACAAATAAAGGAAATATAGGCATGGGGGGTAGATGGAACTCAATAGAAATGAACGAGAATGAAGTACTACTCGATTCTTTGTATTTGTCGTCATGGTTGATGATCTTGGTCCATTGACTACTTCAGAACCAAAGTGGTCAATGTACCAAGGATCTACCAAAAAAGAATCACACCTTCCAACAACTTCAATAATCTTTCTCGTTCGTAAATAAATAAAAATAAATAAATATACTTTTATCATCTTTTAAACATCTTTTTGTTTATTAATCTGGTCTTCAGGAAATCGATGTATTTGGCATATCAGCAATATTGGATAAAATTCGGACCAAACATTCCTGGCAACATTATTAACGAGATTAATAGTTCTAGACTAACACACCAAAGAGAAATTGAACGAAAACCTGATAAGGGGTAAATAATACTTGATTAGGGCCGCCCCTCTTATTAAACGGTATGTTTACCACAATTACGTATTTTTTGTAATCGCCGATAGAGCGCACTTATACCAGTTAAACTACAGTCATTTTTCGCTTGTTTTCTTCACAGAAGCTTACAGGGTGGTATCAGAAGCTAAAGGTGAATGAAAATTTCCCTTCAAGCTCCCCTCAATACCTCTCCTCCCCTTACAAAACATCTCGGAGTTGGTGGTAGAAGGATCTCAGTGATCTTCCACTTAATTACACTTGATTCTTCGCCATTGATAGAGCGCAAGATGGCTCACCGCCCACCGCACCAAATTATAGACAAGATACAAGAAGGGAGGTTAGTATTAATATGCTACGAACGTAGATCATTTGAACGAAAATCCCAGAGTTAATAGACAACTAGTTGATCACATGCAATGACCCCTCCCTTATCCCGAGGTACATTGTCACTAAACAAGCCTGTCATGCTATATTTGGTATGCTACCGCACGTGGTATGTTCTCTGTGTGTGTGCAATGCTATCTGAGAGATGGGAGGTGTTGTGGAAACCCTTCAGCATAATGTTATATCTAGAAAAACCAGGCGGCAACAAGTGGATGCAGTTCTTAAAAGAATCCTTACAAAGCGGTATCACCACAGCACTATACCGCGCATTTTTAAAGTACCACAATTACTGGGCGTGTAAGTTTAGCGAGGGCATCGTTTACAATAAGCTTTGGTCCGCTGTAGGGAAGACGCGGACCAAAAAGCCGAAGCGCTACTAGCAATCTAAGAATGTTAAGCAGTCCATAATTATTAAGTTGGTAATGAGAGGCATTACATTACCAGTACATGAGAGTTGATATTAATGAAACGAATGATAGGTGGATAGACCTATGAGGTAATGCAGAATCATAGACCACATCGCTTATCGTTAAGAGTCCATTAAAGAAATTCAATGACAGAATATTAATAAAAAGACAAACATATTATATCATATTATACAGATGACTGTAAGGTAAAGGGACCAGCTAATTAGTCTGGTTAGTTCACGGCCTCGCGGGCTACAAATTAAATTAAGGGCACACTCTGAAGGCTAAGTGTAGCCATTGGAGTCATTAGAGTCGATTGTTGAAATCTTTATTTGTAGCTGCTTGGGAGGCGACACCAAGTGTGTCTGTCTGACGCTAAAGGGCACCTAATGCTTACAGGAGACATTACAAATGATCCTATCACAGTACCTGCAATTGAAATTGAAACCAGCATTAATTTTTATTTTTCAAACAGCGCGGAGTAATCCACTCCTACTCCCGAAGTTGTTTCAAGGATATAATTTATTTAACCCGTTACCACAAAAGACTTTGGCCCATTATTAAAAAATCTTGATAAAGAAAAGTATGGATATTTTGATGTCCATGAACATTCATTGTATTGATTTTATTACAAACCGTTGGGAATATTACTCAACAATGGATGGTGTATTCTGAGACTAATTCATATGTTCGAAAGTGAGTTTATTTATGAAATGGGAGAATAAAGGTGGTTTTTTATGATTTGAATAAAGATCGATAAATGATCTTCCTCATAAAACCAATAGGCAGCCTCTTAAAATTGCCATATTTGCTGATGACGTCGAACTGTATCGTCATAGACATCAGGCAGATAATCTTAGACTACAACACACCCTCGGTGACATCAATCACTGGACCGCTGCAAGCTGGCTTTTTATAAACCCAGCTAAGTTCCATACTATTGCCTTCTCTTCTTCGAGAGCCAGTACCAAATCAAAAGCCATCTACTATGGCTCCACATCTATTCAGAAAGTTCAACGGGTAAAGGATTTTGGTTTAATCTTTCTGAGCTCTTGAAAATTTGACAAGCGTATCTCTCACATCACTAGTCAGGCATACATAGCGATTGGATTCATAAAAAGAAATACATATCGGTTTAAAGATTTTAGACCCACTGTCTTTCTCTACACAGCTACTGTTCTACACCAATATCTATTCAATCAAAACTGAAGCAGTACAACGGAATTTCATCAAATACCTGACAATCCATTTTTAATCATTTTTAATTCTATAAGCCTCTTTGCACCTATTTCCAGATTTTATCATTAAATGTCCTAAGATCTCAGCCAATCCAATTCTTTAATTTCCATGTTCCTTCAGGGGTACCAGGAGTATAAGAACTATTAAATCATAGCGATCTTTGCAATAATGACATTGACATTGGATATCATATTTCTTATCAGGACCCTGTAAGTGGCCTGTTTCTATCCTGCTGCCAGAAATAAATCACCCACATGGTGTCTCTATGCCTGTGGATCCTTACTCCAAAACGTTTGGTATCAGTACATATTCGAAACGAGTGACGTAATGTCGGACTGCTTTTTATAAAGCACCAATATCTGATCGATGTGCCCAAGGGCACTCCAATATTGGTCCATCAGTGTAATTTGTTACTTTCACATTTTAGTATTATATTAAAATGGCATAACGAAGCAAAGAAGGGACCTTATGGGAGACTAGATCTGCATAAGATCTAGTCTTATGAAATAAGTTCCCCTCTCCATCAAGCTGCGAATTATAAACAGTTCCTCAGAGGGATGATGGTGAATCACGAGACCTAGATAAAATATTCCGAGTGTGGTCTCTCCATCGTCTTATGGAGAGGGACAATAACTTCCTTTTCTCCACTTTCAAAATGCCAATAAATCACAGTACAACATCATGTGCCCATGTGGATCAACCTGGTTTCTTTTGAGGCCATAGTTTATCTTTGCGATGCTAATTTCACCAAGAATGATTTAGAAAGGAAAAAATTATTGCGCTCTCAGGAACTTTATGGGTATGTTATGAGCTATCTCTGCCCACTTAAGGCAGTACATCTGAATGGGCGATACAACGCGGAATATAAATGTTAAATTAAGTAATTTATACCTACTATGTGATACAGAAGAGGTACTTCCAAGCATTAAAATCAGCTGACCTATTTTACGAGGATATATTCCTCGCCTGCATGCTCTATTTTATTGTGAGAAAGTGGCTTGATATGTTCATCAGTTAGATGGACTTTCACTGAACAATACACACGGGGCTATTTATGTAAGGTCGAAACCCGTATTCGAAGCGCGTGTCCTGTTTGTTCAAGTTGTTACGTAGTTTATGGCGTTGAAGATCATTAGAAGAACAAGGCTTTTCATCTACGATTTCTACTTTTGTTATCACCAACCAACCACCAGGGAGGATCTTGTAACCTGATTATTCAGAGGCCACTGGTGTGTTTAAGATTCAGGAAGTACCTCTGCTTACAGCTCAATTGTGTGTGTGTGTGTGTTGCGCCAACTTCCACGGAGATCTATTAAACCCCTTATTGTTTGAAGATAAAGTGCAGGAGATAACATTTTAGACTCGTAAATCATCTCCCGTTGACAGAAACCGATGGAACTGGGTATAATATTAAATTTTATCTTTTCATTTGGATCATATTTCTAAGAATATTCATATCTTTTTCTCCTCCCACTCACGAAGGATACATTTGTCACGATACATTTTCTCTGTATGATGGCGGCTTTTGAAAATGTCCATGGACTTATGATTCCAGATACTGCTAGCTCCATTATTGTATCAAAATTGCATATATTTCAAGGAATATCACAAATTTCTGGAGCGAATAAAGGAAACTATCTTGGAATGCACATCATTCTCGAGAGAAAGAGAAAGACGCATGGAAAAGAAAAACAGCATGAATACCCAAAGAGAAAGAGATAGAGCAGACAGGCAAAAATGATAAACAAATAAATATTATCATTTTAATCTTTCACACATCATTAACTATAGGGAAAACGAAATTGGTACATTCCAGAACACGCATTGGTAGCACCGTACAGGCTCGAACACTCGATAGAGGAATTTTCTACCTGCACTTTAACCATCACGCAGTATTTGAACAATAAGTGATTTTATTTGCCAATAAACTACTAGGTTTTGTAATTAAATTCCAAGATTGGCTTTATTTAAATAAAATCGAATGTTAGAATGAAAGTAGCTTTTTAATACTTTTCAGAAGAATTGCCTTGATCAGCTTTCTGGGACCTCACTCTTGAAGCTGTTGGAACCATTTTTAAAGTTAATGCCCTCGGGAATATTTACCTAGGGACTTACTTCTGTTACAGGAAGTAGTTTAGAGGTGGAAAAGCAGGAGAATAAGGGACTGGATTAACTCTACAAGCCCATATTTTTCCAAACACTCCATGATAATCAGCTCAGAATGCAACCTGACATTTTTGTTGAACTGGAACAGTAGCTGTTCTGAAGAAACTGAAGACAACATAACTCTAACACGACTGCTTGCGAACGACTTACAATACGCAAATTACATTGTAGAATGGTGTCAATCAGACATAAGTGATGCTGAATTTGGTGAGCATAAGGTATACAGAAAGGACGGACAGGACACGGGTAAGTAAAGGGGTTATACTTTTAGTTAAGAATATAAATCTAAGGCAGTGTATCCAGTCGAGATGGGTGACACGTGTAATGTTGAGTCAGTTTGATATGATGTAAGCATTGCGAAATCTAAATTGAGAGCATAAACTGGGAAAACTAAATTGAGCGTAAACGGAAAGGCTTTTGCTTTTGTATGGGTGACTACAGTACTCTCAGACAGTTCTTCAATTCTATGCGGTGGGACCAACTTATGATGTTACCAACAACAAATTCCAACGAATTTTTCTGGGAAAAAATGTAAAGATAAACAGCAAAGCCTTAACTGCTTGTATTATCAGTAGAAGGAAGTGGTTGAATCACATTGGACCACTTGATGTCAATGGGTTAACTGTTGATGATCCTGCTCAGTTTAGGGACAAATTGAATAGGTATTTTGGATCTATATTCACACACGAGGAATTCTTTAGGGAAGGGGATGCCAGAATTTTGTTTTTATCAAACTGCAACGAGGAGCTAAATGACTTTGTGATAACTGAATGGAAAGTGGAAGATTAATTGTCGAAGTTGAACATAAAAAAAAAAGGCAAAAAATTATTTTGATATCATATACTTGGATTTCAGGAAGGCTTTTGATACCGTTGCACATAAAAGACTGCTGTACAAACTGGAGCAATGTGGTATTAAGGGCAAGTTACTGCTATGGATAAAGGGATGGTTAAATGGAAGAAGATAGACATTGGCTATCTCAATCAATGGGCGCTGTTCTCTTTGTGGACTAACATTATTGTTTTCAATAACAATGATATTGATGAAGATATATTAGACTTAATGTCTAAGTTTGCAGATGATACAAAAGTTGGCAGGGTGGTTAACGACAGTAATAACGATAAGATATTGCAATAAGATATAGAAAAATTGGGCCGATTGACTGAGAAATGGCCGTTGAAGTTTAACATTGAGAAATGCAATGTACTGCATATGGGTAGCTGTAATTTCAGAGTAACTTATAAACTGTGTGGAACTACCCTCAGGGTAATAGAAAATGAAAAAAAAAAAAAAACCTGCGGGTAATTGTGCAGTCAAATATGAAATTCTCTGAGCAGTGCAGACGTGCTACCAGGGAAGCTCATTGGATTTTCCTTATCCCTACTAGCAAAGTAGGGAGGTAATTATCCTCCTTGTCCATACTTTTCTAGTAGGGATGAAGAGGTGATTGTCCCTTTATACAAGGCCATGGTTAGGCTTAATCTTGAGTACTGTGTACAGGTCTGGAGGTCTCACTTTAGAAACGATGCAGATCTGTTGGAACGGGCGCAGAGAAGCGCAACAAGATTGGTGAACGAAAGAATAAGGGTGCTGTTACTTAGAAAGGCTTTTCTCCAAATTGCAGCGTCGTCCCGAGACTAGGCACCTGCGGGGTATTGAGGTGTTTAAGGCCTTGAATGGATTGAGAGTATGCTGAGTGTGAATGACATTCTTCCCCTTGATAAGACTACACACATGAGGGGGCATAAATTTAAGTTGATGAAGGATGGTTGCCGGATAGATGTGCCGGAAGTTTCCCTTGGAGCCTGTGACTGGTTGTTTGTTGAAATAGACTTCCATGCGTTGTTGTGGAAGTGGAAGTGGATGGTTTGAATAAATTCAAGGAAGAACTAGTCTAATTCTTGGAGGGTAAGGATGAGTGGAGGAAACTAGAAGAAAGCACTGATATCGGTCAGGTGATTCCTGCTACAATGAAAGAGCAATGCATTATGGTCTTACATGCTTTCACATGCGTACAATAAACTCACTCTCAGAACATAATTGTCAAAACTTGTATCTCTCCGTTAATCTCTTTGATAATTCCTTACAGAAACAATTATTCTATATTATACCTTCTAAAATACTGTTGATCCCTAAGTTGGTTCCTAAGTCTTCCATCTCCGGGGAATTCTTGTGTTAAATTTGCACGATCGTTTTGAATATACTCGTATTACGTATCATTATTTGAACGACATGCGCACTTTTTTGCATGAGATACCTTCGTTCTTTTCCATCTTCTTCTCTGCGTTCTTCTTGATCTCTTACCCTCAGTTTTCATTTCTAACTTCCTCTTTGGCAATCTGTTATCCTCCATTCTCTTTACATGACCAAACCATCTCAGTCAGATTATAAAAGATAAACAGGAATAATTTGGTTTAAACTTGACACAGAAACATAAGGAAGCTGTTAATTGTATATTTATGCAGTGTTTATAATTAATTATGTTGGTTACCTTTTATATTTGCACCGAAGAGGAGTCAGATGATTTGCATTCGAAACGTATGCTCTCTGCTGTAAACTCGTCCAGAATAAAAGTTATTTTTCTTATAGAAAGCGGAGTTCGGTTAAAGTATTTCCACCTTTCAACTGTGACAAAGACTACACAGAACAACAGGCGAAACCTTGATCTAAGCATCGTGGAGGTTTTTAAACATTAAGAACTCCTTTTCCTCCTTAAATCATTTTAACAAGCAACTTTATGTAATGCAGCCCAGTTGCTCTCGGCCTGTGAAATTTGACGTTCGGTTCTGTTGTTTCTAAAAGAAACGAATGTCAGAATATATAGATTTTCTGGACATGCTCATTAAAACACATCTCGTGAAAGAGACTGCTTCTGATTAACAATTAAAATACGCCACGTGCATTGTTAATGTCCCCCTATTAATCACAGTTGACGTTTCACCAAAATGAGCATCGCGTTATCCGTTTTTTTTAGACCTCCTAACAGAACACCCTGTTTGTGTAGCTTATTTATTTAGTGATTCGGTTATCTGGAAGTTAATTACACCACATGACAAGAATCGGCGCAAGAGGTCGCTTAATATTTATGCTATGTTTTTCAATAGCGAAAGATTTCAGCCTTGATGAGTGAAACCCCTATAATTTAATAACTGGTTAGTCGGAGTTTTATTTGTTTTCCCATTTAAATCTGTACCGGGATTCGTATGCGAGCGATGTCTATTGACTCTTGTATAGACTTCAGGACTCTTCCAGTCCATATCTCTCTCCATAATCTTCATAACACATAAATAAACTGTTAGTTTTATTTCTTCATCAAAAGATGTAAAGGTCTGGTCCCAATGAAGTCCAGAACCTTAATAGTGTTTTTGTTTTGGTAATTTCATAGGCATTTCATAATGTTAATCACCATTGCTTTTAACTGGCAATGGTCATTAACATAATACACTGCCCTCCAAGATGTAAGGGACACCTCGCTTCTGGGAGCACTAATAGTTAATCCCAAAGATCACATGACGGGTTAAAGGTTACCTTGGTGAATGGAAGCATTGGGTATTGCATCAGTAACAGAACGCCATGTACGGTGAAGAATCCCAATGAATCCCATAAGATGAATCCACCTGGCTACGGCGTAATGTATAAAGAATGATTTTACCAAAATCGTATTGCACCAGTAGTGAGGTTTGGTGGTGTCAACATGATAGTGTGGGTTTTATGCAGTTTGTACTTGGTCCAATGGTCATCGGCGAAAATTATTGTGATGGTTTGAACAATTCTGCTTGACCTGCATTGTCGCAAATTCTTTGGAGGTGGACGTTTTTGCTTCTGCATGAAAACGCTCCTTGTATCAAAGCACTTTCAATACAACAGCGACGTTTGAGAAGAATAATATGATGAACCTGTTATTTCCAGCACAGACCTGCATTTAACTGAATGCCTTGAGATGTTTTGAGATAATAATTGACAGCCAGAACTAGGCTTTCTAGTTCAAGCAGAGAATTGACTTACTAGAGGAATGGAGAAAGTGTCCAGTCCCAACATAGAAAAATCCCGTAGAAGGAGTCCCAAAAAGGTTTCTGATATCAGTAAAGCATGATATCATGGGATTAATATTCAATATTAAAATTTTCTTTTTATTAAGCACATATTTTTTTCATTTTGTGCTTATTGTAAGGTGGTTTGGATCATAATTTTAACAACCTATAAGAAGGATCAAAAACAGTTAAACGTCTTACAAATTTTATTAATGGATTTTCGAATTACAAAGTAATTGCAACGGGATTCTTTTTAAAATCATGAAATAACTTTAAAGTTATGTAAAAATCATGTAATCATGTAAAAACTTTAAAGTTTCATCACGGGTTCATACCATTCCTTAATTTTAGAACGACATGATAAAGTGCCCATTTGGCTACCACCTACAACAAAAGACAATGCTTCCCCCTTTCGAAATATAAAAATGCTGAATTTCGTCAGATATTTGCTACTTTGTTTCCCAAAATGACTTTCCTGTGTCACTTCGAGAATCATTTCAGATGTTTGCTGCACGGCTGCGCAGCGTTTAATGTTTTGCGTGAATGAGTTCCCGTTAAATTCAGGATAAGTCGCCAGTGTCCATTGCATATGAACTGTACGTGAAGAAGCGTGTGTTTATTCAGTTCTCAGGACAGTGGTTAAGTTTTATGAGTTTTTAAGGAACACTTCACGGAAGTATCATAACATATTGAACGAGAAGAATGGGTTCCTAAGTCTTCCTTGTTTTATTCTTTTCAACTTGGGTAAGCAGAATTCGTTTGTAATAACACTGTACACAGTCATTAGCATATATTAGCGATGGCCATATAGTCTTACAGGTTGCCTACTGATTATTAATGATTACACAGGGTGTCCATAAAGTCCTTGTGCACTTTAAAGCTGCAATAATTTAGGTTCTATACAAGATAAAACAACCTGTAGAATGCATTGGAATGAATGTAAATTTATAATAGTTTTTATGCATAAAAATAAATGTTGAATTTAATGCTATGACTGCAACAGAACTGTAAAACGTGTTTATGGAACTACAAAATAGTACTACGCTTTGTACCAGTAATGATGACGGTTATGTTGAATCTTAACAGTCGTATGATTAAATATCCTGAAAACTACACTGCTCGACAAAATTAACAGAACACGTAGAAAAACGTGGTGTAACTCGTGCAGCTTGCGATGAAGAGGGGACAGAATTTGGTAAGTTGTACCATAGAATAACGACGAAATAAGGAGACAACCAGAAACTTCGAACAGGTATAGGGGATATTTATAGGGGTTGTATAAGAATTACCCAAAAGGTCACATTACAGATGTCCATAAAAGATGCTGAAAATATGATCACATGACAACAGTACGGCATATGACCCCTTACAATGGCTAAACAGGCCTAACAGTGGTAAACCATCTTCGATATAAGGGTATCTATAAGATTATCTGGCAAGAAATCCCATTCTTACACCAGCGAAGACCTTAGCTCATCAAGTGACTGAAGAGTTGGCTGTCAGCGTCCAATGCGACGTCCAAGGGTGTCCCACACACGTTCGATCGGATTTAAGTGCGCTAATCGTGCTGGCCACGGCAGTCATTGGATATCTTATTTATTAACGTGTTCTGTTAATTTTGTAGAGCAGTGTAGGATAAATTACCTCTCCGATGCATCTTATAGATTGCTTTTATCTCTTATAGAAACTAAGTTAGCGCAGTTTTAAATTGCACAAGGACTTCATGGACATCCAGCAATTTCAATTACACATATTGATTGCTAATCGCAAAATACGCGTTGATTACTATGGTTAGAAAGTTCTGTTGATTTTAACTCTTACTTCTAATGAAATGTTTCTATTGCGTGTTGCTTTGAGGGAATAAGAAATACAGGCTTCCTGCCAAACCTTGAAATGAAGAGATTCTCTGTTCCGAGAAAAGGTCTAAAACTATCGACAAGGGGGGGGGGGGGGGGAAGTCAAGCAGAAGGCCGATGTCAGCGTATAAAAGTCCTTATGACAAATAAAAAAAAAAACAAAAACCTGTAAGATTGAGGAAAGTAGAGAGCAACAAAACAGACATATTAATGTTGATTACAGTTTCTTATACGTAGCAGAAAATAGAAGTGTCGAAATCATGTCATATAATGTTGAAGGGATTCCCTTTTTCTGAAGATTAACTTGTCGTAAGGGTGGTGTATCTTCGGATAAGCACGCAAAGAGGAAAGTTATGCGATCTTATCTGTGAGAGAATCTGTGTATCTTTTACAAGAAACATATTTGCTAGTGATGCTGGTTATTAGCGATTCTGCATGCGTGTACAGAGCGATTAGGTCACGATAAATCTCACAGAAAACTGAAGACATTTATTATTTCATTGGAAGACGTGTTGTAACCAATACAGAAGACAAATTTTAAAAAGGAAAGTAAAATATCCGTCGCTTACGTCATTCTAAGATTAAATGGCGACCCATGCAGTAAAAGAAATGCAATTAAAAAGACCAGTTATTGGTATATACGTGAAATCAGCTCAACTTCGATCACTGCTTTTTATATCTAACTCCATAACTACTCCATAATTTTATATCAAACGCCATAACTAATCCATATTTTTATATCTATCTCCATAACCTCATAATTTCATGAAGCAGTTATGGAGAACATGATCTGGTCATGGGGAATAAAGGTGAGCTTTCCAATTTTCAGAAAGGTGTTATTGTTGGAGCACGTTAAGCAGGAGCCACAGTTGAGAAAACTAAAGAAATCACTGGTATGGCGCAAGCAACCATCTCAAAAGGAAGAAATGGAAGAAATTTGGCACTCCAAAAGGTCTTTCCAACCTTGAACATGGAAGAATGGCAAGACGTGCAGGTGCCAGTATCTCGACAACACCCAACGTTAAACACCAAAGCCCATGTGGATATTCGCCTTACTATTCCTAACTGGGCCACTGTGCTGCATCGCTGCTGTGTCATACGAGACACACGACGCTCACCACCACGCTTGGCTGTCCCATGCGTGACATATGGCTGGTTGTTGGATCGCTGATGTCACGGATGACTCGTGACACCACAGAACGGGAGCGCTTAACCAAATTGGCTGTCGTCAAGATACTGGCACCTGCATGCTTTTTTCCCCACAGTCCTTCCACGTTCGAAGTTCCATGTTACTTTCTTGCTAAATAAACAGTTAAGATCCTGGCTTTCTTTTAGCTTGGAGACTTCGTTTATCATCGCTGGACATGGCTCGCATAACGAGAAGCTTTATTCTTTTGGTTTGCACTGTACTGAACCTTTCTTCTATGGTAAAAAAGAAAACGAAAGTCACGTTTTATTTCAGTGTGATTTATATAATGCTTTGGGAACTGATCTTCTGACTGCCTGCCCAGACTTTTCACATGGACAAGTCTGTTATCCTCCTGGATCAGTTAAAATTCTCTGCCTTGCAAACCTTCGTTGTTGAGGTCTTCAAACGCTGAAAAATTATGTATAATAGTGTATATATCGTGTATGCAAATGTTTATAATGTTACTAGTGTAAAATGTAAGCGACAATTCTGTTAATAGCTAATTATAAATTGTGATTTATTTATCATTTACTATTTAAACCATATTTTACCAGATGTTTTTTTATAAATTCTGTTTAAATTTATAATTTTTACACTGATTTTGTACGTCGCTTGCCAAAGTTGGTGAATCCTTCCTCAAGTTGGACGAGCTTTGTCTCTCTGGACTGGGCCCTCCCTGAGAGATTCGCCGTTCTCACCTACTGGTGTTGCACTTCCTCCTGTACGTGATGGATATGTCCCCACGTAAGATAGAACCGGCCCAGCTTCCCGTGGTTAGGGACTATTACCGGGAAGCAGCCGTCCAGGTGACTCCTGCTTCTGGGTAGTCAAGAGGCCAGAACAACATATCAACACATATCAATTTATTGACGTCTAGTTCCTTGACAAATACAGTCTTAAATCACGTCTTCAACAACTTTCAGTCCTAGTTACGTTTTCTAGTTAGTACCTAATAACATTAAACCCTGTTTCGATCAAGTACGATGTTGGGAAAGCTAAAACTAACAATCTGATTTCTTGTCAGCGTTAGGAAAAATGTTTCTTGACCCAGAATACTTAAAAAAATACTTTTTCTGAACTGTACTTTTGATTCATAGTCACGGTCCAAGTTCTTAAATTCTTTTCAGCAGATGTGTAAGATGCTCGGCAAGTTTTTCCTAGCATCGTGCACATCTGCCAGAAAAGGGGTTAATAACCCAATCAAGTATTTTTAAGTTCAATCAGGACTTTAAATCTTGTTAGCATATCTTCCTTGAGTACTCCAAGATGAAAGCAATGGGTCCGAAGATCATTATCAAACGATAATAAATTTTCATTTCTTTTCTTTTTGTACCAGTTTCTGTAAAAGTGGAAACTGGTAGAATTCCTGTTGGCTTTTAAAGAGTGCAGACTTATTGATAAAGGCCATAACAATTCCTTTAGCTTTAAAGGATTTATGTTTTCTTTGCGATTGAATGTTCGGTTCATTCAATTTCTTGAATATGTCAGAGATATTCCACATAATTTCGTTTCGACTTTGAGTGCACATTATTGGATTACTTGAATTATATAAAAAAAAACATCATATGGTTCATAGAAACATTACAAACGTTTATTGACAATTATGCCGATTAACAGAACCATTCAAGTAAATACCAACTTCCTGTTCCAGTTTCCTCAAAGATTTTTGGGGACTCCTGTTAATGGTTTCAAGAGTAATAACAGTATTTCATCATATGTGGATGTCCGAGGATGACCACTACGTGGCTTGTCAAAAACACTTCCAGTCGTCTTTAAACGGTAAAGTAGTTTCCCAACAAATCGTTGACAGAATTTGTTTTTATCAGGATGCTTTTGGTGAAATATCCCGCACACTACCCTCTGGCTCTTGTCCGTTACATGTAAGAGCATCGGTTCTACCTTCTCTTGTGGTGTATGTGGTAGTCAGTCATTTTTCAATATCTACAAAATAAAATTAAAATATAATAATCATAATAATATTTATTAATGATATCAATAATAACGTAATATACCCTATGAGTACGGACTTTTGTGACGCCCTGTATATATATATACACACACATATATATATATATGTCTGTGTGTATATATAGTCACTCGCCAAAAAAATTAGAAACCTGCATACAATATCTAGTAAGATCGCCTTTTGTCCGAATTACAAATCGCACACGCAGTGGCATGGATTCCACTAGTGCCAGCACCTGACATATATTCCATCAGGATATACGTCAGCTCCTGAATTGTGGTCGGTAGATAATTGCTAAGCCGAACTGTCCTTTCTAACATATCCCAGATATTCTCAATTGATTCAGTTCTAGAGAATCTGGCCACGGTAGATATAGGAAATCTTCGGAATGTTTCTCGAACTATTCGGTGCAACTGTTGAAAGCTGAATAATTGCGTTGTCGTCTTGAAAGAATCCATCGCAATCCGGGTAAAAATGAAGCATTGCGGGTGAAGTTGGTCGGACAAGACTGAAAGATATTCATCGAAGGAAACACGGCATTCTAGTGGTTTCAGAGGACCCAGTCTGTACCAACAGAACATATACCATACCATGATAATCCCTCCAGCCGATTGAGTGATGGGGATATTCTGGACGCAAGGCTTCATGAGGTTCGCGGCAGCATGCTTTCATCCTAGAACCGGTGCAGAAAAGTGCAAATCGAAACTTTCAGACCACATGATCTTTTCCACTATTGCACAGTCCAGTCTTGTTGGTGGCACCATTCCAGTCGAATCTTTCGATATTTTTTATAGAAAGAACTGGCTTCCGTATAGCAACACGACTACTAATTCGCGGATTCTTCAAATCCCGGAGGATAACTTTATGGAAAATGGGTTTCCCTTTGCTTAAATTGAATTTTTAAGTCATTTGCTGTGAACTGGACAATATTCCACTCATTGTATATATTTTAAATGTCTGCTTTCCACCGATTTCATTTGTTTCCAAGTTGTGCCCCAACATGCACACCTTTCTGAAAATGGCGGGAATAAGAAGTCTCAGTAAAACGTACAAGGTCAAGGTCAAGGTGTATTTGTTTAATTGTGGTCTCTAGGGTTTCCCCTATATACCGCTGTTGCTTCTGAAATGGCAAAAGGCCAAGGCCGGCAAGTGTATGTATGTAGGTGTGTAAGTATGTGTGTTGTTATGTTGAGTGCCGACTCCTGGCGACTTTGCAGCCAGGGGGCAGAGGACACCAGGTCCCCTGCCCCTTGACTCCCAACCTTGGTCAGGAGGAGGCGCGCCAGGGTCCACCTTTAACCAGAGACACTTACTGGAGCTATCAAACTGAAACATCAACACAGCTGTGAAGGGAGAACAGTCCCAATATTTTAGGCAAGACAACAGTATCAGTTCCAAACTAATACAGTCCAAAACCGGTGAGAGGGATGTCAACTAAAGATTCAATCTCATATGTATCTTACAATACATAAGTTGCAATACTCAACAATAGAGTATCAAGTAAACAGGTCCTAAGAGAGGTTCACACTCATAGTCCTTACACATATCCAAACTGCCAAATAATCAGCGTCAGTTCCCAAACTAAAACAGTCCAGAACCTGTAAGAGAAATACCCGTTTAGTATTCAACCTCACGCATAGCATATAACGTTGATGCTACAGACTTCAACGCAGAATACTAAGTATACAACCGCCAAAGAGAGGATCTAACACAAGAAGACAAACAAAAGAGTGCTATTAACATTCCGATCTATGCTAGCACAATAAAATACTCCTGCCTAAAGTATTTTGGACAGGAAAAAATCAACCAGAAAAAGATCAGGGAGTACTAAATTACATTAATTAATCTTTTTTTTTTTTTTCAAGACCCAGAACAAGTAGCAACACAGAATTTTTATGCACCCCAAAAGGCAAGTTCAACATATTCACAATATTTCCAGTAAAGAGTTTACAACTTTAAGAAGTTTACAATATTTACAGTTAAGATGCGATCTGAAATATCTTCAGATCAAAACAACTATTAAACATAAATAAAAACAGAAATTTAATAATTTCGCCAATTGAGAAAACCAAATTAGACAGTCAACATCAAAGTATTCAACTAAAGTGAGAAAATTATTCGACCAATTATTCAATCTAGAAATAGCAATCAGATAACATTTATTATTCTCCTCCTTCTATGGAATATCTTATCAGCAAAATTTGCCAGGGCCCCAAAATTTTCTTTATTTTAAACAAGTTCCGGGAGATCACAGTCATCATAAAGATTAGTTAACATCTATAATTCATACCTGTAATCAACGTAGTAATTACACTCAAATATTAAATGTTGGACAGTCTCCGGAGAACCACATTTACACATCGGAGAGGCAGCCAAACCCAGAGCGTGCAACTTTGAATTTAGACTGGCGTGTCCAGAAAGCAAAAAGGTTAAATTTAGACCTGGATTAAACCAAAGGTAATGTTTATCAAATTCAGCTACCCTAGGCAAAAATCCAAATGTTATCCGGCCAGTAATGGCATTTACCCATTCATTTTGCCAATCGCTAATGAATTGATTTCTTTGACTTGTTATATTATTCTTAGTAGGTACATCAAGATTAATGGAGTACTGTCCAAGGGTTTTAGGCACACCCTGCCTTCTGAAATGTTGAAGATAATTTAAAATGACTTCATATTTTATAGGTATTTTACCCGAAATAACTTGTAGAGCCTTAGTTAGAATTGTACAGCAAGATCTCGATGTGGCTAGGAGGAAAAACCTATGGGCCTGGGTTATGTACTTATTAACAATATATTTACTAATGCAGGGGTCCCATGCGCCTGCTGTGTCAGGTATAAAAATACATTTATAATACCGCCACAAAGTGGAGGGTTTAATACCCCAAGAGCATTTTGTTACTTTTATTAGTTTTCCTCTTAGCACTTTTATTTTTTGCAGGATATATTTTGCATGGGAGATGAAATTTAATCTAGAATCCAACATTATGCCAAGATATTTATAAACATTTACTAATTTAATAGGTTGGTCTAATAATCTGATAGTAGGAGGCCTGTTTTGATCTAATCGCCCTTTAAAGAGCATTTGCTTTGTTTTAGCAGTGGAAATTTCAAATTTGTGCACTTGACAACAGTCGTTGAAATCAGCAAGCACTTCATTTGCCCTAGTTTCAATTTGAAACCTTGAGTTTCCATAAACAATGACGACCAAGTCGTCAGCATATGCAATTTTCAGGATGTTTTCCTGGTTAGTAAGCCACCCGTCAAGGACAACGTTCCAACATACAGGTCCAAGAACGGATCCCTGAAGGCAGCCCCGAGTGACCAGTCTCGCCACAGAACTGAATCCAGACAAGACAACAAGACTCCAGTCCTGAAAATAGTCAGAGATTAAACAGTAAATGGGAATTAAAACCTCGGCCTCCCAGAACCTCACCAGGACAATCTGCCACCAAACGGTGTCAAAGGCCCCTTTGAAGTCCACAAGGAGACCGAGGACATATTTACTCTCAGAAGAAGAAACCGAGTCCAAAACCAATCTAATAGCGTCCACAGTTGACTTGCATTTCACAAAGCCAAACTGAAATTGATATGACAAGTTTTTACTATGATGATTTTCCAAGAATCTCATAACAATAAGCTTTTCTAGAACCATTACAAAAACTGAAAGCAGTGCAATGGGACGATAACGACGAATTAAATTTACATGTTTTCCAGGAGTTTTGAGAAGAATTTTAAGGTTGGCATGCTTCCAGAGAACCGGGAAACACCCTTCATTCAAACAAGTATTAAAGAGGTTTATAAGTAACACTGGACAACAAGTCCAGACTCACTTCATTACAGCAACTTCCATAAGGTCCAATCCTGGACATTTTCCATCTTTCATGGAGGAGACAGCATAACCAATTTCATCCTGCGTAAATTCCTGCTCCTCGGCAGGGCCCTCATAAGTTAAGTGTCCATTCTGAGCCTTGTTTGTTCAGAATGCTCTGGAACAGCATAATCTTGCTTGATCAACTCATCCAAGATGGAATATCTTGGATGAGTGGATTCATGGATTCTTCCCATGTAAATGATTCGGTATTATTTTCCATCAAAACAGAGGAGAAAATCTTCCCTGGATGTAATTTGTCAACTACGAGTTTATACGGCAAACCCCATGGATCCTTATCCAAAGAGGACTTGACAAAGCGTTCCCAAGCAGAGCGTTTCTCTCTGTAAATGGAATTGAAGTATATTTTACCAGATGTGAACCCCTGTGGTTATTGATATCAAGGCACTTGTGATCATACCATGTGGCAATTAAATCTGCATACCGTACTTTAATTATTTATTGACTCCAATTGCAAAAGTATTCTAATTTTTTGGAGAGTGAGTATATGTTCTAATCGATTTGGGAATTGACGTCTGCCGACAGGGCATTATGGGACGGGTTTCTCGTGCTATATAATTCTTTCCATTGAATTTAAAATTGTAATTTTGTAAGTCTAATCTCAATTAAGTTCTAATTATCAAGTAATAGCAGAGTATTAGGTGTAATACAAAAGTGTGTGGTTCGTCTACTTACTAAAAGTAAATATAGCTGTTTATAATGACCAAGGCGTAATCATTTCGAAATATTATTTCCTTGTAGACACGAGTTAAAATAACTCCAAACACCTGTTTCCAAGAAAATTAACACACAATCATTTCCAATTTTCACAATCATTTTTCGAGTTCATTCCTCATTTCAAGTTTGTTATTTAAATGCTTTGAAAACTCAGCAATAACATTACGAAATTATATTTTTTATTATCATTGTTTTAAAAATAACTTAAAGATGTCAAAGATGTTTTATAAAAGTAACCAAATAAATAGCGCACCATGAATATAAAAGATTTAAGGGATTGAATTTTTTGCTTCACTTAAAAAAAGAAAAAAAAATTCAACCAGATTTCAAAGAAACTAGAAACTCTCAGATTTCTGATAGTCATAATGTAATCACTCAAAAAATTTAAATAAATAAAATAAAGAAAAAAAGTATTCTTTTGTACGGTATGGTAAAAATAATATTTCATGTCATTTGTTATAGTAAAAAAGCCGCATTTCCCAGTTAATATAATACATGTAAAAATTATCCAGATAGTAGCATTAGTAATGGCAAATGAAGCAATCTTATATAGCATCATCCAACAACAATAACAAGAAAAAAAATTTCTTTAAACCACCCTTTTACAACACCAAATGGAATTTTCTTCCAGCAGCAATCAACTACCCTCTGAATAGAAACAAATTTCTGCGCATCTATTCTGCAACCATCCTTCTTCAATTTGAATTTATACTCCTTCAAGTGTAATCTGAGGAAGAATCCCATCCGCATTGAGCTTGCTCAAACCATTAAAGGTCTTAAACACCTCAACCAGATCTCGGAGATGCCTAGTCCCCACACGCTGCAATTTATAGAAATAAAACTTTTCTGGTAAGAACACTCTTTTTTTCTCTCCATCACCAATATCGTTGCTCTTCTCTGCATCCATTTCAACAGATCCACATCCTTCCTAAATTGAGCTCTCCAGACCCGTATGCAGTACGCAAGATGTGGCCTAACCATTGCCTTCTGCAATGGATAATCACCTCCAACCCTGCTGGCAAAATTCCTGTATATTATTGACAAACCCCATGAGCTGTCTTGGTAGCATGTCTGCATTGCTCAGACAACTTTATGTATGACTGCACAATTACCCCTAGGTCTCTTTCGTTTCCACCACCTTGAGTGAGATTCCACCTAATTGATATGCTATTCTGGGATTACTTCTACCAGATGCAGTACCTAAACTTCAACGGCCTAATTTTTATAGGTCTAGTTGCAGTATCATTAATAAATATACAAAACAGCAATGGGCACACTACTGAACTGCACTATTAATATTAGTCCACGAAGAGCAGTGTCCATTAATAACTACTCTCTGTCTTCTCCCACTCAATATCTTTTATATATATAAAATCCGTTTCTCGTCCAAAATATACTCTTCCAAACCAGAAGTTTCAGGCAATCACTTCATCGTAGTCCCACCATTTGGTTTTCTTAACAAAACAACTCGTTTTTGTGTTAAATCAGTGGTTGAGGATGAAATAAATCAGTTTTCCTAAAGCACTCTCTTTTCTCCTTTCAAAATGACCTTTCCAGAATTGCTGAAAATTATGGATGCAACTAACGATTTAAGGAAATGGCGTGATGTCATCCTCTATGAAATATTTCGAACATTCTCCGACAAAGTTTACTGCAAACGGAAGAAGAAGAAAGCTGCTGCATCTCAGCTGACAAACGTGCATCATTGGTATGCTGGGAGCGAACCATGCATATGTTAGAAAACAGACACAGGAGAGAAATGCCTCTCACACAGTCACCTTTCGCGGTATGTTTACAAAGCGTAGTGTAACTTCATGCCCTCGTCTGTGCGTTTGTATTTAAGAAGTAGGATATCACGTAGACATTATTAACATTAGAGTACTTAGAAAGATTTGGGTAGCTCTCGAGTGACACTTCTTATTTTAAAAGAACAATAATGGAAGGTAGCAGATACGCATCTGGCACGTACAGGATTGTGGTAGCGAAATTTGTGTTCAAGGAGAAGGGGTGATTACGTTCATTACATTGTGTTGACAGCTCACATATATAGCCTGGATAGTATCTCTGGCATTCGTTCTCTCCTGTACACTTCATTACTGCGGGTAATTAACGTTGAAAACCGTCGGAATCCATGTCTTCAGTTGGGCAACATGGAAGTTGCATTTTGAGATAATTAGAAATCATTTTATTTTTGTACTCCGATTAGACCTCGCTGGTCCTTTTAATTCTGATAAATGTGTAGACAAAGAACGCGATTTATTCATTACAAATTTATTACCCGAAAGATGGAAGCACTTCATTTTGGAATAACGGTGGTAATGGGGCTGTCCATTTTTTTTTTTTTTTATGTTAAACAATAAATGCAAAGTAAACTCTTTAAAATCCGGCGAACTCGGGGATTGATAAGTGTCAGATTTAAAAATGTTTCGGAGTTTAGAGAGGAATATCTAGTATTTGAGAATTTTAGAGGAGCCCATTTCAAAATATATTAAACTGCGTGTATAATGCAATGCAATAGTCTTAATTCCACAGCGGAACAAAGTAGCCTTTTAAACGAGTTTCCTTGGTATTGCACTGCCTTTAGCAGTGCAATACCAAGGCAACTCGTTTTACTTAAAGGTGTAATGTAACTTTAGCTGCATTACACCTTTAAGAACCATTTCTTATACTAGCAAAACATGAATCGATTTCTTACCTGCTTTCTGTGAGGGACCAGTTATTCCTGAAACAGGCCGTCATAGCGGTGTGGTCTTTTAAAACGAATGGCCAGTTAATCTAAGAAAATATATCCATGGTCTTTAGTACTTATTAAAATCATTGCAGTCTCCTTATTAACAATTAACTGAGGTCTTTTATACCCCGGTGTGGGCAGGACGTGAAATTCAATAGAATACTCACACAATAGTAAACAACTTAAGCATCAGCAGTCAGCAAATCGCACGTTCCATGCGGAGATTTTAAAAATAATAAACAAGAAACTGGGAAAACAGTCAACATCTGATCTGCAGGTATGAGTATTTCGGAAACTGCAGCCCTGCTGGGGTTTTTACTATACGACTGCGTCTCGGATGCAGCGAGATTGGTTCATAACTGGATGAAATTCAGCTAATCAATCGTGGGTCAGAAACAGCTCGTAGATGTGAGAGGCTAACGGAGGATGACAAAGCTTGTGGAGAGTAACAGAAAGGCTAAAATCAGCCAAATCACCCAGTGCACAACTGGGTAACCAAAGAGCCATTTCAGAAGGCACAACTCGCTCTTACCTTGTGAGGAGTTTATTATTTTTTTATCACTATAATTTCATTTATTCATTATTAATTATGTAATATTTAATTATTTGTTATTATTATTTAATACTGTATTATTATTTCTCCTGGTGCTTTTTTTCCCCCCATCACGTGACGGGTACCAGTACCGGTTACAGGATTAAAAAAAAAAAAAAGTGTTAGGCTATTATTGTTATTGGCCAAGGAATTCTCTGACTATCTCACTTAGGTGTTCTTTATATTGCAAATATTTGGAGTTCCTTGTAGGGATTCTCTGGTAGGCGTATTGCTGTGGTTTCTTATGGAGGCTCTTTGGCACTGTGCCCGTGGTTGGCTCGATGATCGGGATGAACGTTTTTTGTTTCATATGCCACATTTCTTTGACTTCCTGTCTTCGGTCTGAGTTCTTCCTGATCTTTGTCTCGTAGATTTTCTAAAGATTTCTGGTGTTGGGCACCGCAATGTCGACCAGGAAGGTAGACATTTCCTGCTTGTCGAAGAGGGTTATGTCTGGTATGTTGTGCGAGATTGTCTTGCTCCTTATTATGGCGCGGTCCCAGTATAGTTTGCGAGTAGAGGTCTCTACTCTCTAATATGGTCTGGGATTCATACTTGTAATATGGTACACGTTCGTTTTGATCAACTGATATTTTTGTGCTAGCTTCTGATGTATTATTTTAGAGACCTGTTCTTGTCTGTGCGTGTAATCCGTCTGGATGACCTGGATTGTTTCTGGGACCAGGTGGTACCATCGATATAGGCCATCTGTCACTCTGGGGTCCCTGTCGTTGTATTTTCTGTAGTTCCTGGTGTTCATTATCTGTTCTTGGATGGCGAGCATGAATTCTTCGGTCTCGGGGAGGAGCCTCCCATTCGTAAGCCATTCTTTCAAAGCCATCTTATCTATAAGGTCATTGTAGTTTCTGCCATGGAGTACCTTTTTCGCCCATCTTTCTGTCTTTGTTTCTTCTTGAGCGGCTTGTGTCGTTTGTCTCTCTCTTCTTTATGGCTTGTACAATGTGTCGATTGGTAGGTAAACCTAATAAGTGGTCTCGTAGTATATTCTCTGAACTGGAGAACATGTGCTGTTCAGCGTGCATCCTCCAGACTGGGTTCGGACCGAAGTTTTTCGACAATCGTACCTATACGTACGACTTGAGCTAAGACAAGGTTATCCGTCAGAGAAACATGTTCATAATCTGCTAATTGCTGGACATTAAGAACGACAATTTATGAAATAAAAAAAAAACTTCTGCAAAAAAGAAGCATTAATTGTCGGCTCTGGAATGTCTTATTACCTTTAAAAAAATAAACCGCAGATCGTGCCTACGTTTCTGCACGCGGTAGCGCATTTAATTAGGGCTATCTCGGTGCCACTTTATTGTTTACTGGGTATTATTGATGCCTTGTGGGCAACAGATCCCGGTTGCCTTCCTGCTGTTGATTAGTCTGAAGAAACGCGAAGATTAAGTGTCGCATTTAGGAGTTCAGCATTCAGGCTGTGACTCCCTCTTCCAGCCCCACCCTGGCAACTGCATCTGGCCACGTGAAGTGCTGATATTTGTCGTGTGACCTTCGACCAGTAAACAGGCTGGAGTACGTTTGAAAGAAATTTCAGCCTTTCATGGTTAGAAGGGGTGGTTCCCCTCTATCCCCTCCGCCCTTTCTATTGCTCTCTATCGTGATCTCTTCTGTGAGTCCGCTAATAAATTGTAGATCAGTTTTACTCAGAACTGGGACATGGCCAAGCTGGTGCGTGCACGGATGGTGTGTGTTACTTTTTTTGGATGCGTAACTACACCAACTCTTTACCTACCAATGTCATTTCTTTTATTTTTCCGTTTTTGTAAGCTACAAGGTTCTTAAGCGGAATCTTTATTTTTATTTGAGACAAAATAAAATCGCGGGAGTAAAAGAATTAAAAATGAAATTTCATGAATATTTTATGAAGGCGTTCCTATTAAAGAATGTTCCAACGGATGCAGGCAATTTTAAATTATTAACGAATTTTAGAGTATACACAGATATAATTAGCTGTTGATTATATAAAACTATGTCCAAAAAATTTAATTATTTATTTTGAATTTATTTGGAAAAATATTTATATTACTTAAAGCGTTTCATGATCCACTCTACACCTTCCATTATTAAATATATTAAAATATAAATAATGATAGCGTCCAATAATCCTCCGAATATAAAATGGATGTTATAATTTCCGTCCATCTACTTTACTAGATTTTACTTCGTCTTCCAATTGTCTATTTAAGGAAATAATGGTCTCCTTAATTAACTGTCTATTTTCTGAAATGGTACTGTATTTTCATTCTTAACTTTTCTAACCTTAAAAATCCCATTTATGCTCTTGGTATTACTTTGATATTTTGTTGCCAATTCGCACTTCTACAACTGGCACATCCACAACAACGTTAATGTGAAAGGAAAGTATACTGGTGTGCAAAACTTAAGGAACAACACTATTTCTAAACGTTACAACCACAAAACCTTTACTGAAGGTATTCTTTACTGATGAGAGTAGATTCAGTCTAGGCAGCCATTCTGGAGGTTAGCTAATCTGGCAAGAGGTTCGCACACGGTATCGCCCCGCAAACATTATTGAAAGGGATCGATATGGCGGTCGAGGTGTTCTCGTCTTGGGAGGCGTTATCTTGGATGGATGTGCACAACGCACAACTCCAGATACTGGAAGGCGGTGCATGCTACTGTACTGAGGTAATATCCTTCCCCATGTGCGTCTGTACCCAGGTGCCATTGGCCCAGAGTTCGTGTTTATGGATGACAACGTCACACCCCATCGCACTGCAGCTGTTGGTATGCGTTAGGAAATTGAGGACATTGTTCGTATGGATTGGCCTGCACGTTCCACCGATCTAAATCCCATCGAACCCGTATGGGACGCTCTGGGGAGACGCCTAGTGGCACATCCACACCCATCAGAAAATGTTCATCGACTGAAGATGGCGCTGACAGAGAAATGGACGATGTTACTGCAAAAACTTATCAGCAACATTGTTCTAAGTATGAACAGGTGGTGCAAAGCCTGCATCGACATTAGGGGTGGCCATATCTCCTACTGAGGACCACCTCTTCCCTTTGTTCCATCTTTGGCACTGATGCATCTGCATCATGGCAGCCAGTGCTATGTTGCCATTTTTGAATAAAGTCCCTGTGTACCGTTTTGTTTCCGTTGTTGTGTCGGTGTTTTTTCCTTCATCATTTCTGTTCCTCACGAGGTTCCTTTGGCATGCTTTTCCCATATCCAGGCCATTACTATCAGAAGCTACAGGTGAAAACCTGGCTGGTTTGCACGCCAGTGCATGTTCGGATACTTTTTGGACTTTAGCGTATATTCAGTGCACCTAACACGGCTGAGTTCTCTCATCGTCCGATGATATCATCTATGTAAATAACAAACTTAACTGAAGATCTACAACATCTCAATCCCACAACCTTGTTAATATTTTTAACTCTTGATTATTTAAGTCTAAACGTGGATTTATTTTTGTTCCTTAGTATACACTAAATCACAATTTTTTTTAACACATACTGTACTTTACAGATACTAGCTTTTAATTCAAAAATCTAATACATAGTATGGACACTTTTGGTCTATGGCAGCTTCAGTCCTCCTGGGCATACTCTCTTCCAACTGCAGTAGGTGTTAGTCGGAATTCCCCTCCGATCCTCCTGCAAAGCAATTACTAAAGACAATTTAGAAGATCTTTTTGGTCGCTAGCAAATACGGCTCAACAGTTCGTCCGACAAATATTCGATGGGCTGAGTTCTGAGCTGTGAGCCATTACAAATTTTCAGCGTCGTTATCAAAAATCATTGTACATGGAGTGGCTGCTTTATTAAGTACACCTCCCTAATATCTCGGAAATCCTGCATCAGCCCTCGAAACAAATTGGATTTGAATATGATCTTCGTGGCACAGACTCAACAAGGTATGGAAAGTGTGCTACAAGAATGCTGATCCACATTGACTCAAATACTTTCCACAGCTATTGCAAATAGGATGGATTCGGATCTCTACTACGAAGAGATCCGAATCTCAATCCAATTGAGTTCCATGTCTTCAGTTGGATTGAGATGTAGTGACTGAGAAGGCCATCGCAGTAGGTTGAATTCACTCTGACGTTCCAGGAATCAATTCTGTAGACTTTTGGTCCTGTGACATATCTCATTATCCTGTTGAAAAAATCCATTCAAAATGGATAGAATGCAGTCACGGAGGGATGCACCTGGTTATAAGCTGTGACATCCAAATATTGCTCTTCTGGTATCAAGGGCCCTAGTGTACATCAAGAAAAAACTCCCCACAGAATAACACCGCCAATATTGGCTTGCACTGGCAGGATGGATCCATGCACTCATCTTGCTTTCGCCATATGCTGGTTCATCTGTCAGTGTGAAACAGCATAAACCTGGATTCGTCAAACCAGACAACGTTTTTCCAATTTGGCTTTCTTGAGTCCACTGTAACTGTACCTTCTTTTTTTTTTTTTGCTCACAGGGATGGAACCCGGTTCAGTCGTAGACTGCAATATCCCATCCATGACATGGTACTGAGTTGTGTGTGCGTTCTGAAATGTCTCTTTCCTTACCATTGTTGTACTGAGTTGTTATTTGACTGACTGTAACCTTTCCGTTAAGTTGCACAAGTCCTGTTAGCCACTGTTGGTCTGCCACATCAATGAGCTGTTTCCAACCACAGGCTCGTTGTTGGCTGAATGTTATTTGGTTATTGATATGATTGACACACAGTCGAATGTGAAACATTAGCAGATTTTCAGTTTCCGAGATATTCATATCAGCGCTTCTGACGTCAACTATCATGTTACGTTTAAAAGCGCTAAAATCTCTCATCTTACCCATCCTTGGACAGAATTGCACATATACAACACTCATATGCGTCTGCACACCTACTTGATATCATTTGGTACTAACACGTGATGCTCTTACTGAAGGAGCGCTCCTTTTCATTTCGCGATAAGGGTAGGTGCACCTAATAAAGTGGTTAATCAGTGTAGAGACTGGCAGTATCTTACATAGTCATCTATACGGATTGGCTGTGCTGTTTACAATTCTCTGAGCGGTATTTTTAATTCTTATAAGAGTAACCGTTATCTATATTTATTCTAAATAGATTTAATTCAGAATAAAATCAAATTTATTTCAGTTTTAAGGATACCTGCTTTTTTAAAGTTAAACTATTACATTAGGGTCACCCCGAAAGTTATTTCATCTACCCATGTGTATTTTGTCTGTAAATTGCGTGTGTTCTCTGGTCGATTTGCCTGTAACCAGTTTCCGGGGCGGGGAAGGGGGACCTTGCTATCTACGCTTGTCAGCTGGTATATTGTGATGGGTAGAGAACTGTGAGGCCGAACTACCGTTTCTATTCCAGATATTCTCAAATGGATTCAGAACTGAAGAATTAGGCGGCCCGGGAATATGTTACAAATATTGGAAATGTTATTCGAACCATTCAGATGCAGTTTTTGCAAGGTGAGTTGCATTGTCGTCTTGAAATAATCCATAGCAATCGGGATAAACATGAAGCACACGTTGTAGTTGAAGATAGGATAGAAAGATGAATATCCTTCTGTCCTATCAACCTTCTAATGGTATTAGTGGACGTGGCCCATGCAGAACGGGCTGGGTCCACTAATACTGTCATGTGTTAATGCCAACAGAACGTATTATATCAATAGGTCCTGTTGGCATGGGCCATGCCAGCAGAACATACCCCATACCACGGTACCACCTTCAGCCAGCCACTTGAATGATGGACGCCAGAAAGTCTGGATGCATGGCTTCACAAGATTCCAGCAATACCTTCATCCTACAATTGGTACAAAAAAAAAAAAAAAAATTATTATTATATATATTCAACACCACATGATCCACCAGACCACATTCACTTTTTCCACTCTTCTACAGTCGTTGGAGGCACCACTCCAGTCGAATTTTAGATGCTTTAGAGAAAGAAGTGGTTGTCATGTAGGTTGTTGCAGGGTTTTTTAGGCGCATCAGTGACTAAGGATGGCCTTAGTAGTTGATCCTGCGCCATATTGCACTGTATGTACTGTACGTAAACTGTGTTTGTTCTGTGATCGGTTTTTTGTTTGATGGAAACAAAAACAAGAGTTTCCGGAGGTAAAAATATGCTATTCTCATCAGAGATCGACTAACTCAGCCACGTTGTGAAAAATTCCATAAAATTCCTCACGTTATCGAAGAGTTTCAAACTTGTGTCTTTTCCAACCGATGTGGGGAAGATGGCGATTCTACCAACTGTAGAATCGCCATCCTTTGCTCGCTGGTCCCTCTGTCGCGCACTCTCCATTCCTGTATCTTTAATATCAACAACTGGGTCATACGTGTCAAGTGTCTATTAGACACTCCCATTCGATTAAGAAAATGTAGCCAGCTGTCCGACCTCATTCATTAACTGAAATCTCTTATTACCAGGACATCCTCAAACATTTCACCTCGTACATCAGGGGAATCACTTCACCAAGTTCTCGAGTTTGCATTAGAAACCATGGTAATAATGACAATCTACTCCTTTAACCTTTAAATACCTTATCAATATAATTCATATAGGGCTGAATCTCATCAGAATTACTATGTCCCTCATCCTATAAGAGGATTAGTGCACATACATCCTTCTTTTTTTAACTAACAAATCTCGTATTTCTTTGGTTATTTCTAATGTCCAATTACGTAAATTCTCATTTCTGACTTATTCATAGAGCAAATCGCAATATTTTTCTTTACATCTATCAAGTCATAACCTTTTACATTTACGTTATTGTTCCATATTTGCTGAATTAATTGATCCTCGCTAACATTGGTCGTGAACACATTGGTTCACTTAACATAGATGGTGCCATGATCATTAATAGTCGAACGACTATTAATGATCATGGCATGGTAGCTGATAAACTGAATGAATATTTTGTATCTACATTCACACATGAGGAGTTATTCAGGGAGGGGAATGTCAGAAGTTTATCAAACTCTAATAGGGAGCTAAGTGATTTTAAAATAACTGAGAGCAGAGTGGAGGAGAAATTGTTGAAGTTAAACATAAGAAAGGCACCTGGGGAGGACGGATCTATCCAGTTATAATGAAGGAGGCAGCAAGGGAAATAAGCAAAACCTTAGCTATAATTATGAGAGCATCCTTAGAATCAGGGGAGGTTACCATGGACTGGAGATGTGCAAATATATCCCCAATTCAAAAAAGGGGTTCAAAGGTTGGCACAAATAATTATAGACCTGTTAGTTTAACTTCTGTTCCGGGGAAAATAATGGATTCTCTGGTTAAAGAGGTAATACAGGATGACCTAGACAAGTCAGTAGCAATAGTTCAGAACAGCATCGGTTTGTTAAGGGGGAAGTTTTGCCTGACCAATTTGATTGGATACTACGATGTGGTCACAAAGCAACTGGATGTTAAAAATTATTTTGATATCATATACTTAGATTTCAGGAAAGCTTTTGATACCGTTGCAGACTGCTGTGCAAATTGGAGCAGTATGGCATTAAGGGCAAGTTGCTGCAATAGATAAAGGGATGGTTGATTGGGAGACGGCAGAGAGTGGTAATAAATGGACACTGCTCTACGTGGACTAATGTTATTAGCGGAGTCCCCCAGGGTTCGGTGGTGGGACCATTTATGTTTTGGGTATTTATCAATGATATCGTTGAAGGCATATCAGGCTTAATGTCCAAATTTGCAGATGATATAAAGGTTGCCAGGGTTGTTAACGACAGTGAAGACAGTATGCTACTCCAACTCGATCTAGATAAGTTGGGAAAATGGGCTGAGAAGTGGCAACTGGAGTTTAATATTGACAAATGCAAAGTAGTGCATATGGGTAGCAATTACCCAAGAGAAACGTACCGTGTGGTACTGTACTCAGGGAAGTGGAAAGTGAAAAATACCTGGAGGTAATTGTGCAGTCAGATAGGAAGTTCGCTAACAGTAGAGAGGGGCTGCCAGGGCAGGTCATGGAGTCTTGTCAATGATATATAGGAATTTTGCTAGAAGGGACAGGGAGGTGATTATCCCGTTGTGCAAGGCAATGGTCAGGCCACACCTAGAGTACTGCGTACAGGTCTGGAGGCCTCATTTTAGGAAGGATGTAGAGTTGCTAGAACGAGTACAAAGAAGGGCGACAAGACTGGTGAAGGGAACAAAGGGGTGCGTTTATGAAGAAAGGCTTAAGTTCTGCAAGTGGCAACATCTGGAGACTAGGCATCTGCGAGGTGATCTGATTGAGGTGTTTAAGGCATTGAATGGTTTGAGCAGACTCAATTGCTGATGGGAAACTTCCACTTGCTGAGATTAAGAACCTGAGGGGGCATAAATTCAAATTGAGGAAAGACAGTCGTAGAATACATTTGCGGAAGTTTGCCTTTAGCCAGCGGGTAGTTGATTGTTGGAACAGACTTCCATCTGTTGCTGTGGAAGTTGATAGATCAAATAAATTTAAGAGTGAACTAGACAAACATTTGGAGTGACCGGATGGGTGAAATGGGAAGGATTTTTTTTTTTGGCTGATGTTGTATAAGCTTGCTTTCTTGCATCATATGCTTCATCTAATGCTTATGCTAATGCTGTCTTGGGGCTGAACGACATACATTATTAATTTCCTCTCCTGGTATCTAAAGAATTTCCACTTTAAACCCTGAAGTGTCAACTTCACCCTATTTTGCAAGAACTGAACATCCTTCAACGAGTCCACTTCGATCAGAACACCCATATCTTCTTCTTGACTTCCTCATCAGTTCTCATTTCTTTTGCTTAAGCTCTGATAATCACATTATATACTGAGTGATCACTGAATTATGATTACCTACTTAATACCGTGTTGGGCCACCGTCCGCACGGATAACAGCCACTGTTCTCTTAGGCACTGGTTCCACTAGATATCTGAAGACATCCATAGGATCCTCATGGGTAGCAGAGTTGGCAGAATCGCCGTCCTCTCTACACCAGGTGGCAAAGATCTGAGTTCGAGTCCGTCGATGACGTGAGGAATTTTTATGTGATTTTTTTACCACGTGGCCGATTTAGTCGGTCTCAGGTGAGGTAGGAGAGTTTTTTTCTCCCGGAAATTCGGGTTTTTCGTCAAGCAAACAGAAAATCGACCTCAGAACACACGAAATTTACAGACATTGTATATGGTGTAATATGGCCTTAGTCGCTGATGTTCCTAAAACCCTACAATAACAAGTTCATAAGGATCTGCAATCGTGCTGCCTGCAAAGTGTCGGAATCAGTGTCGGAATAGATCACGGTTGAATGTCAATACGCCTTACTTCTTCTTCTTCCAAAAGCACCCACAGGTTTTCAATTGGATTGAGATCAGGAGAATTTGAAGGCCAAACTAGATGGGTGATATCTTCACTGTATTAATCGAATCACTGGTGCACAGTGGGGACCCGATGACACGGCTCATTATCGTCTTGAAATATCCCATTTCTGTCTGGGAAAAAATGGAACATAGCACGGGGCACATGGTCTCTTAAGAGCTGCCGGTAGACCTCACCAGTAGTCTGCGTGGGTAGCACAGTGATATCGTCACCGTCCTTTCCACACCGGGTGGAAAAGGCCCGGGTTCGAATCCCGTCGATGATGCGAGGAACTTTAATAGGCTTTTTTCACTCCGTGGCTAGTTAGTCGGTCTCAGGCGTAGATAGCAACGCACACAAATAACAGACATATGAATTTAATTATTCGGATGGCCTAAATATAATAGTTTGGTTTTTTTAGACCCCACCAGTGAAACATTGGTCCATACGCACCAGGGATTCCAGTTCTTGCCAGAAAAACATGCCCATATTAAGCCACAACCACTATTTGCCTGAATAGCAGGCACCATGCACGATGGGTCCAAGGACTCGTGTTTCTAGCGCACACATGAAGGCGCCCATTGGCGTGTTGCAATTTTCTGGTCGGATGAGTGCCGATATTTGGACTCATCCGACCAGCAAACTCGTTTTCAGTTTTGCAATGTCCAACCAGCATGTTGTTGGCACCACAGCATTTGCCCTCGACGATGATCAGCGGTGAGAAGAAGATGTGTCTTGGATCGTTTGCTGTCGAACCCCATACATCTGAGTATGCGGCGCATCGTCATTCGAGATATTTTTCTTGAGTTCCCCACATTGTATTTCAATGTCATCTGTCGCACAGCGACCTGCCGTTGAGCCGGCGCAACACCCTGCACCCTTCTCTCACCACTAACGTTTACTTTACGTAATTCTTTACAGTTCTGTCGGCGGGGCTGGTTTAATCCGTTCGAATCCATTCTTTGTACACCTTAATTACAGTGGGTCGTGAGCAACCGATAAGACGAACCATTTCCGATATGGAAACACCCGATGCACGAGCTCCCACAATCATGCCCTTTTGAAACTCCGTGATATTTTTACTAATTCCCATTATTGCTACTTTATCGCTTTGAATTGCACAAAGAGATGCAAATTCTCACTGCTCTAGCATACGAAGCTGTTTGGCTTTTTTATACTGCAAAGTATTCGGCATAGTCCATTGCGGATGGGACAGCCATAATCAGTGATCTCTGTGTGTGTGTGTCCCTAACATCTCTTGTCCGACTTTTTGCACCCTTCTTTAACACAGAAGCACATGAATAAAATTGTCCATCATGAGACTGAGCGAGTTCTTTACAGTCTTGTTTTCTAGACTTTAATACTGGATTTTCTACGAAGATTTTGACAGCTTTATTTTCAAGACTGCCCCACATCGCTAATATATTGTCCATAGCGGCTGTTCTAACTTTATTGCTATCACAAGATAGAGACCTCCCCAATTGTGACCTCACCCTCATCATGTCAGCAAACTCAGTCCAGTAATCTTCTCCCAAGGATTCATGTTTTTCTCCACTTTCTGATACACTCGTTATGTCCTCATTTCGATCTCTCTTATTTTACTCTCTCTCCTCAACCTCATCACACCTTTAAAGCCTAACTGCTGCAACCTTCAATCTAGGAGTCACAATATTTCCTCGTACATTTCAATAAAATCAGCACATTGGCCTCGTCAGAGAAGCAAACTTCATCCTGTCTTGCATACATGTTTGAGACCGACACAAGCAAGAACTGCAAGCATTTAGTTTTGCAGTATACCCTAACTTCGCGATTTATCTTTGAGTCGCAGTAAACTTTGTAAAGGCCAGATAGTGAGTGTTATTGCGTTGGGTTATGTTGGTCTGTTCATCTGGCATCTTGGTCTAGGGGTCTGTGAAGCCCCACAGTCCCCTAGTTGACGACCAGGGGAGGTTGGCCAACCTCCCCTTAAAGATTATAAGGTATCTGGCTAGGCGAACCCTGGCGTCGCTTGTGATTACCAAGGAGGGTCCCTTAAAAAAGTGGAAGTTTTTGTTATAAAGGAGCGGGGAAGTGATAGTTCTTCGAGCTTGGAAAATAGGCGAAAGTGAAGAAAGTGGATAATAGGAAGGCGTCTACCAGGAAGTTGGAAGATAAAGGGACACTCCTGCAGGGGAACCCACCCTCCACAGTGGGGAGCTGTTTAAAGCGGTAAAAGTATTTAGAATGGTAGAGCCTACCAGGCAATGTTTTTGAATGGGGTGGGAGGATGGCTAATGGGTGTAGGGAATAAAGTCGTAGGATCTGGGTATCCTCTGTGGGAGTGGAGGTCGCTATTGGGCAATGAGTACAAATAATCCCACACTGGCGAAACCAGCTGAAACCAGTGTCAGCATCCCACGCCATGCCGTCAGAAAAAAAGGAAATAGCATGGTGTGAAAAAGGCAGGGGAGAGGGTTTCCTGGGAGGTTGCCTTCACTGCAGTCAAATCAGGGGTGGGGTACCTGTCATTTGTCTTGTACAACTAGCACATTGTCCGAATTCCAGCGATGATATTTGAAATTTTTATGGGCCTTTTTCACAACTTGGTAGGTCGCAGGCGAGAGTAGCATGGTTTTTCCTCCAGTAAACTCCAGCAAGCAGGCAATTTACAGAAAATGTATAAGGCGCAATATGGCCTAAAGTGCATTAGCGCCTAAAAACATAAAACTCCAGAAATAGGTCTTTCTTTGCCTAAATTGAATTTTTCAGTCATTTGCTGCACACTAGAATTCATATATTCTGAGAAAGTTCTAATTTAGTGGTATTTATACATAAATATATTGATTTAAGTATTGCTTATGACTGTTTATATATTAATTTATGTTATGGTTTATATTTTAATAAGCTTAGTTTATATTTTCATATTATTTTGTCAGTCGAATAATATAAAGATACATCCAGGTAGTACAGTAAATATTTTGGCCATTGTATATTGTATTGTATTGGCCATTGTATATTGTATTGTATTGGCCATTGTAGCGTACATTACTAATTTAAATTGGCTCATTAAAATAGTACACCTTTGGTAAAAAAAGAAAATTGTTAATAAAACTTTCTCAAGAGTATAATATAAGATTTATATAACAGGAAATGCAATTAAAAACTGAAATAAAATAATTTTCTTTAATAGATTTCCTTTTTTGGCACACCTACAAATTATTAACATCTTATTAGCATGTTTTAAGGTGACACAGGTATGAAAAACCTCGTGTAAATTTATTTTGTTCCTGTTTTTGATATTTGTCTTTCGTCAGTTGGCCTGGTTTAATCGCATTGGAGCCTTTCAGTCATATCTAATGAATGTCCTTCGCATAATTTTTCTTGCATGGCAGATAAAGTCTTCTATTTGTATTTATGAAAAACAAGTTTAAATAGGTGTAACAGGGTAGTGCTAACTTTCTTTTCTCTGCCAAAGCAAAATGCTATCCAATTTATTATTTGGTATTCTTGTCTCGTGAAGTTCTGGTTTTGTCTTTTTAGCGAAAGCGGATCATGTTCTTCAATCAAATGATAACAGTGGGTCTGTCCTTCTTTTTTGATTGGCCTTCAGTAAGCACAAAAAGCAAAATACAAAATGTCCTAGTTGTTTATTTTGATGGTTTTTACTCATGCCTTCACGTTAGTGTTAACTGAAACCATTGCACACTCTAAATAATCTTGTTAAATCAATCGACTTGTAGACAGATTAAGTGACAGCACGAGTTGTAAAAAAATAAAAGTGGTTTTATTTTTGCATATGCAACATTCGTTAAATTAGGACCTCGAAGGGACCGAGTAATCAGGGTTGCGATATTTGAGATACCTGGCTCATGGAAATAACATAAATCTTTCCAATATCGAAATTTCGACATCACTGATTAAAACAAAAAGCATTACTAGGTTTTATTTTGTTTTTTTTTAATAACAAACAAGGAATTTAGGGTTATAGTTAGGAAAATACCCGTCTCTATGTGTGTGTGAGATCTCAGAAAGGATTAAAGATGCCGTTGCCATTTAATTTACTTAATACTTTTAAAGTCATACACTTCAATTAGTTCACCTATCTTTCATGCGTATATTAGATGCCTAATTTTCAAAGATTACAATTTATAGAACTCAGTCTGGGTCCTTCTTGTTATCTTATCCCTTTATGATCATAGCATTCTCTGCGCCCTCTTCAACATATCCGAGTCCTTTCTGAAATGAGATTTCCAAACCTATGTGCAGTATTCCATTCAGATGTATTCAGATGGGGCCTGATAAAGTGGGATAAACACCATCTTATCCCTTCTGGCCATGCTCCTGTATATTGTTGATAGAACCTAGTGAACTGTTCCAGCAACTTGTCTGTACTACTCAAAGAATTATGTTACCCACACTGTATAATTACTTTTAGGACTTTTTCAACTATCTTGAGTTTGGTGCGACCCAACTGAGATTATTTCTACGCAAATGCAGTACCTTAAATTTAGTACCGTTAAACCTCAAAGGACAATATACAGGTCTCCCGCGTATTTTATCTAAACCTTCTTCAAGTAGCATACTCTGATTACTGTCATTAAGGAGCGCTGCATGGCACTGATCGTTAACGATTCTACCAATCTTTACGTCGTCTACAAATTTTGACATCGAGCCTTTTATCCCATCTTGGATGTCGTTTATGAAAATCAGGAACAACAGTGGTTCAAGAACCGATCACATAAATATTATTTTTTATAGAATTTTATTTATTTTTATTCACATATTTTTATTTATCTTTTCTGTTTTTATTATATTTGTTTTATTTTATTATTTATCATTATTTTTTTTTCAGGGTATTGCAGGAAAAGCGTGATATTGTGGCTTATTTTCCCATATTTTCCCTATGATGTTATGCGTTAGACAAGGCTGGAAGTTGCTTGGCAGATGCGTTTATGAATCATATTTTTCAAATCGAAAAAACATCGAACACGTCGTTATTTAAAATCCAGTGAACAAGAATAAGAAAGTTGTCTTTTAGTGATGTCTGACGTTCCTTTTGAAGTTAAGAGTGTCTTGAAGATGGAAATTCGATTTATGGAATTATTTCCCCTGATGATATGGAAATCATTAAATAATTGATAGAAGAATTGATCGATCTCCATAAAAATAAGTTGACAATTATATACATTGGTCTCTTCTCCAATTAGGGGTGCTTCCTCTTGTGGTCTTTCTCAACTTCGTGTTGTTTGGCATTGTAAGAAAGCGAAATGGGATAAACTCCGACATTTAAACTCGTCTTTTCATTGTTTGAACTGCTGTTTTATATCTTCTGACATCAATTTTTGCTCAGATTGTGTCAGTGAAATTATACTTGTAGAGATGAAATCCTTTATTCTACATTCCACCTTAAAATCTCGTCCTAAACTTTGGTCTCAAATAAATCTGCCGCGGCGGTTCAAGATAACAAAGTTGCAAGTCGCAATTGGCTCGTTTCCAAATCTCCAGGCTCATTTACTGCCTACACCAAGGTGGCACACTTGTAAAGCAGTTATTAATCATTCCAAACTAGATTTTGAATAGGTTAGGAGTAGATACCTTGCTTCTTGTCCAAATGGTAGTCGAACATTCTGATCTCTTGCCAAAGCTATTGTCCGCAATGTTTACCCATCTATGCTCCCACCTCTAATGAAACCTGATGGTCCTTTTGCCTCCTTCAACTAAAGATAAAGCCGACCTACTTTTCTTCTAACTCTTGTATTGATGTTTTTGACAAACCACCTCCCACCATTCTCAGTATACTCCATTCAATGCCTCCTCTGCTCTTCCGTCAAAAGGATGTCAGAAGTATTTTAAACAATCTTGATACAAAGAAAGCTCAGTTCTGATGGAATTTCTCCATTTGTTCTCAAAACCTGTGCATCTGATCTTGCTACTGTTCTATGTCGCCTTTTTAGACTTTCTTATTCAATTTGTGTTTTTCCTTCTGCCTAGAAATTTGCTCATATCCAACTAGTACCTAAAATGGGTGCAAAATCACTCCCGTCCAGTTATTGTCCATTGCATCTACCAGTATAATAAACAACTCGAAATCTTCCATCTGATCAATGATCACGATTTGGATTCTTTCAAAAAAAAAAAAAAAAAAAAAAAAACGCCAGGCCCACTGGAACATGTATTCATTTGTCCAAGTGTATTATGTTAATGAATTTAGCGAATTCTCTGGTCGATTTGTCTGTTTGCTGGACGAAAAACCCGAGTTTCTGGGGGAGAGTTAAAACCTTGCTATCTACACTTGAGACTTAGCCACGGAGTGACAAGATTCGAAACAGGGCCTTTTCCACCCGATGTGTGAAGGACGGTGATGATGCCATTGTGCTAACCGTGCAGATATATGGATTCCGTCAGTGTCAATCCACTGGTGATATTCTGGCTTATGTTACTCATTTATGAAAAAATTCAATGGGAAAGTTTGATAAAACTCAAGCAGTTGCTCTTGACATTTCTAAGGTTCGTGTTTGGTATAAAGGCCTTCTTAACAAGCTTCCATCTTACGGAATAACTGACTATTTTTTTTTTTTTTTTTTTAATTAGATAGCTAGTTTTCGTTCTCTGATTGCTCCCTGCGAGTGATGATAGATTCCTCTCAGTTTTCAAACTTCTCCAATGCTTGTGCTCTTCAAGGTTCAGTTCTTTCACCCAATCTTTCCCTTTTGTATGTTAATGATTTTCTTTCTTTCGTTGACAGGAAATCCTATCTGTAGCTATACTGATGACAGCACATTGCATTCCACATTGTCTTGCACAAACAGCTTCAACTTCTCAAATACCCACAACTAATTCCTTGAATGCTGATCTCGAAGTAGTTCTCCAATGAGGCAAAGACAACTTCGTTAATTTATATCCTTCTAAAACTCAGTCATGTTTAATATCTCTCAAATCGGATTCTTCTATCCCTATGCTTATCTTCGATGACATTCTGATTGCTAGACAAGGTCACATATCTCTCTTCTCTCATGCGCATCACAAATATTGCTTCTTCTGCATCTAAGAAAATTGGGTTTTTCACTTTCGCTTCGGTAGTTACTTTTCTTCTAAACAGCTACTCACTCTGTACAAATCTCAAATCCGTCTTACCATGGAATATTTTTCCCATATTGGAGGTGGTGTCCTCGAAACCTTTCTCAGGCTTCTAGACTCCATTCAAAAGAGGATAGTTAAATTAGTTAATGACCGTGTCTTTCAAATGATGCCCACTCTTTGTTTCATTGGCACTCTGCTGCATGCCTTTTCTATAGACATTTCCATGGGCATTATTCTGTTGAATTGGCATCTGTAATTCGTGCACTCGCTTCCAAACCGATTCAGACACGAAGTTCTGCGCCCAATAAGCATTATTTACTCATGTACTTGAGGCTGTCACAGGCATTGTCTCAGGTATGCCAATTTTGGCCTGCTACCCGGGAGTCTAAAACGCTGATGGGACCAATATTGAGGTGAGACTCAAGTGAACTGGACCGAATCTGGGCGAAGTCACGCCGTTCTGTGACAACCAAATCCACATCCAGTGCAAATTCTGAAATACAGCACCTAGGTGAAAACCAAGGTAAACATGGGTCGAGATGTGGCGCCCACATCACACGGAAGAATGTCCCTGTATTACCAGGTAATAATAATGGGTGATAGATGATTCTCATCAACCGGTGCTACACCACCACTTTGCTTATTGGAGGCTTGAAGTGTTGGAATCCACGTTTATTCTCCAGAGCAAAACTCCTCCCATCTCTTCCATCATGCAGTATGAATGATGTTTTATGAGGTTATGGTGGACATCATGTGGAAATCCAACCTTCCTTATATTTCGAGAGTACAGCTCTAAAATGGTGTTTTCAGGCCGGCCGCTAGACAGTCCGCCGGATCGAACCTATTGGTAACTCTCTAGGAGGCTTCCGGATCAGCTAGTGCATAACCCTGCTGCCTCTGTTTTGGCAGATAGTGATCGGAGGGAATCCGAGTAGTGTGTTTGGCAGGGGAGGGTCATTGTCGAGGCTACGTTATTGTGAAGGAGTTGGGTATATTCTTTCCATATCCAAATATTTTATATTTACTACAATATGTCCTCCCCTCCGTTTCTTACTACTGAATACATCATGAATAGTCCAACTTCAAACTCACAGAACCAACTTTTCTCCTTCATTTATCCATTCAACTTCCCTTTTCTGAAACATCCTTTCTTCACATGTATTTCCCGAAAATTACAATTCATTTATATTGTCAAGAAGTATCTTTTTCCGTCTTCCCAACCTTCAACCCACACACAGGATACTAAGTACTATAGGTTGCAATACCCTTTTTGATTGGGATTTTCATTAAAAATATATGTAATTAGGCAGACTGTCCCTGTCTTAACGTTTTACTTAATTAAATAGTCTTAATGTTCACGGTAGAACTGACGCAACTCGTGTACACAACGAGTTGCCCTGGTATAGCACTATTTTAAAATATGTGCGAAATTAGTGGGTAGTAAAACTGGCAGATTATCATTTATCAACCACTTGTCCATTATTAAAAATAAAAATAAAAAGAGTTCCATTTGGGGAATTATTCTCAAAGATATGACTTGCTTTTAACTACTTGAGATTCCGTGAGTGGAGGTCCAATGTTTCCGATAAGGCTTCAAAGTCAGGAAAAGAAACTTGTCGTATTTATTTTTCAAACTAATTTGCCTTTCATCAGTAGTGACAGTTTTTAGTGGATGACCTTAGAGAGAGGTATACAGCAAATTAGTCTCATGCTGTTTTTCATCCACGGACACTCCCTACTCAGAAGCGGAAGGTCAACGTTGTATGCTTGAGTGCGTCATGAAATGCAGAAGGCATTGAATTGTAATTATAATTATAATTACGTCCAGCTCTCTGCTCCTATATGAATACATATCGGAAGTTGTTCCAAAGAATGAATAAAAAGGAAGAAACGTTTTTAAGTGATTGCTTTCAGCACATGTTTAATGTATACTTTACCAATGGTTGGTTTAACCTGTAAACTGTTCCCACGTTGGGCAGGGTGGATTAAGAGTTTGTATAGAACGAAGCTAGTCTAAAAAGTGCCTGTTTTTGCTATTGAAGGAATTAAGAAAAATATTGACTTTAACTGTAGATCTTATTACGTCTGTGTATTAAATTTTATTTTTCTTAAGGTAACAGAAAATCAACCAGTCAGTGATCCTTACCCTCATCTTCCAAGTGAAATGACAACCACTGATTGCTTTCTTCGTGGTTTATAGCGTCACGGTCGCGAGATGACAGGTCAGGGCTGTAGGCTGAGTGCTGCCCCACTCCTAATTTGAATCCTGAAGCTGAGGGTGGATGTCAAGGGTATGAAGTTTTGTGTTATCATTAAACAACGCTATGCTACCATATGGCGCCACGAGGCAAGCAGAGAGAAAAAGAAACGCGTGGCTAGCACAGTAGATATAATCACTGACCTTTCGTCAGTGTTGGATCCGTCGGGATTCGAATCTGAATAAAGCAGAAAGTTATGATTTTTTTTCATGGCATAGCCTAGTTAGTCGCTCTCAGGCAAGACGACCCGACCATAGAATGCACACGCAATTTATAGATGCAATTTGCCTCATGGTCTTAGTTTCATCACCACAAACTCCAAACAACAAGTTTCTAGTATTGTTCCGAGTTCAAAAGAACAATAAGATCCCCTTTTCTACGTAGGGCATAGAGGCAAGCGTTTATAAATGGAGAGAAGTGGATTGCAATAATCAAGTTTACACATGCTTCAAGAATTAAAAAAAGAATGTCCACAAATTTTAAGAAATACAAGGATTTCTAAAAGATTGGAAAAATTAAAATTCGATTATGGGTAAGAAATGTGGTTTTTCATTGGAAATGGGATTTTTATACAATTACAACTTTATTTACCTCCAAATATCATCGAAACGAGGCACTGTTGCGCAAAGCGACATCAAGAGGTTCGCAGTGTACCTTAAATGTTCCGATAGTTAAGAGGGTCGTGGGATCAGGACGCCTGACAGTTTTTCCACCAAGTGCGAGATCAATATCCACTGCAATTATTCTTTGTTTCCCTCTCTACCTTTTGCTCAAATTAATTACAGCCCGCAATATCGTGGAATGGATTCTGCTAGATGAGATATCTGAGGGAGTATAGCTCTAGGTTTCACCATTCTTCCATCAAGATATTTGTCCACTGCTGTACTGTGGTGGGTAGAGGACTGCGAAGCCGAACTGCCCTTTGTAACATATCCCAGACATTCTCAACGGGATTCGGATCTGGAGATTCAGGACACTAGGGTAGATGCTGGAAATCTTTGGAATGTTTCTCAAATCATTCAGATACAATTTTTAAACCTTGCCATCTTGAAAGCATCCATCTCAATCCTCGTAAAAATGAAGCATTGCAGGGAGAAGTGGGCTCCATATAATAGAATAATATACATTGGCGGTAACAAGACATTTTGATGGCATGGCAGAACCAATCCGAACCAACAGAACAACCACGAGGTCTGTTGGAGTCAATCAAAGGTTTCTAATTTCTTTACCAGCGAGTATAATAGTGCCAGAAATTCTTAGTGCTGTTTGGTGTTTTGACATTGGGCAATCCGTCTTATCTTCATTCTGCCGGTTCTATGGAAATGATCTTTTAATGTTCCAGCTTGTTAATTTTTGTTTAAAACTGGCTAGTGCCGAATACTTTTGACAGTATATGTATATACATACTCATATATAAGTTAAAGATTAAAGAAAAAGCAATGCTCTTATAAAGAAGAATTATTAAAATTCATTGCAGAACGATGGCAGAGAAAATCAAAAGATTAATGATAAACGAGCTGTACTGCATAACGTATGACATGATAGATTTTAATTACGACAGGTGCGCAAACTCAACGATATGTCGGGCTTATTTGTGGAACATAAAACAAAAGATCGTTGCAAGAACTGGCTTCATCTTTCTGTTCCATTTCAGCTTCCTTATTACGATCATTATGGAGAACTTAGATCTGTCACGCAGAAGACATATCGCTGGTTCCAAGGCACTGAGAGGCCAACTGATCGATCAATATCTGCAGCTATAGCTAAACTTACGTGACAGAAGTGATTGAATAAAAATTGCGTTATGATGAATGGAACTAATCTCATTGAAGGAGAGTCTCTGAGGAAATAGAGTGTCTTTTTCTATTTAGGATTACGATTGATAATTTTTAATCAGTCACCATTCACTCGTTTCTAGCAGAAAGGAGTGCTGCTAATCGATTTGACAGATGCCATTATAACGTCACATTGTTTCTGTAACCCATTCCTTACCAACGTGGCCATGATATGACTGGGTTTAATTAAGTTCAGCGTTAATAGGAAGCCAAAAAAAAACCCAATTTTTTTTGAATTGTTGAGAAGTCGATCATTTTTATTTAGCAATTAAAGCTCTGACTGATAAAACCTTTGAAGTTAGACTACTGGCCAACGTTAACTGGAACAATGTGCATGCTGTGACAGGACTAAAATTCCAACTTCTGGAAGTCCATAGAATTCATTGTACACTACAGTAATTAGAGAAATCATGTACACAATTACACATTTATTTATACCTGAAGAAGAACAAATTAAATCTTCTTTGAATTCCATTTGCAATGCGGACAGAATTCTTGTTTTGTTGAAAATTACTTGTTACGAGATTAAAGAGAATTATTTATTTTTTTAAATTAAAAATATTACTATTGAAACTCATAAAAAGTGGACATTATTTTAAGTAGTGCAAAACCGAGGTAACTGGTTGTGTAGGGATCAGTTGGCATTGACAGGAGAGCACCAAAGTCACCTGAAAAGTTTTTAATTTGAACTACCGCTGGCAACCCTTATTAATTTTTTTGTTTCTTTTTTTTTTTTGTTCTGAACGAGGTAGATTTAGGGAAGAAATTACTTACTAACCCTTTAGTAACAATTTGTCCCTTAATATTTGAAATTTACTATTTTTGCAAAGTTAATTCTTAGTTTTTAAAGTAATAAATGATAATTTATTAACTTTTATAATTTATTAATAATAACTTTTTATTTTATTGAAATTTTTAAATGATAAATGAATAGTTTATAAATAATTACTAAATATATAAATAGTTATTTAAAAAAATCAGTAATAACTATTTGTTTAGTAATTTTTTGAAAAGTTATTTGACCTAGATAGCAGATAAAATAACACAGAAATACTGTTATTTGTACAAGCATCTTTTATGATTGTAATTTGTAAATTTTGTAATTTTTGATTTGCAATTTTTGTAATTTTTGTAATTCTAGTTTTTTGTAATTTTTAAATTTTTTTATTTGCAATTTTTGTAATTCTTGTTTTTTGTAATTTTTAAATTTTTTGATTTGTAATTTTTATAATTCTAGTTTTTTGCAATTTCCGTAATTTTTGTAATATTAGAATTTTTGTAATTTTAGAAATTTTGATTTGTAAATTTTGTAATTCTCGGATTTTTCATTTGTAATTTTTGTAATTCTAATTTTTTATAATTTTTATAATGATAGTTTTTTATAATTTTTATAATTCTAGTTTTTAATAATTTTTATAATTCTAGTTTTTTCTAATTTCCGTAATTTTTGATTTTGAATTTTTGCAATATTAGAATTTTTGTAATTTTAGAAATTTTGATTTGTAAATTTTGTAATTTTAGAAATTTTGATTTGTAAATTTTGTAATTTTCGAATTTTTGATTTGTAAAGTTTGTAAATTTGGATTTTTTTGTAATTTTTGATTCCTAAGTTTTAATAACCAATTTTAATCAGCTAATTTTGTTCTAAATCCAATTGTATCGATTTACATCGTAATGCGAATTTTAATTTCCATTTTCTTCAAAAATCTCTAAGACCTAAATCTCAGGAAAAAAAATGGTGTCTTTCGTATAATAAAATAAAAAATTAACTATCAGATAAATTTAAAAAAATAAATAAATTTAATTTTTGAAATTAAATTAAATTTTTTAAATTTAAACTTCTTGTAAAGATTTTATTATGGATTTCCTTTTTTTTTTATTTCAATAAACAATAAACAATTTTAACATAAAAATTCACAATATTAACATTAATTTTTTCCATTTAATCTCTGTTGTATTTGGTTCTATTTATTGCTCATTTTATGTGCTTATTTTTTACACAACTTTTAACCGCTTTCATATATTTGCAAGCAAAATCGATTTAACTAATGACCATTGCTTAAGAAACAAAGAAAAACGTCATTCCAATGATACGATAAATATACCGTACATTACAATATTGACATCTTGCAAATCTGGCCCCTGACGATAATAGTTAACCCCTTCTTACGTGAGCTACCTGCATAAGACGATCTCCTCTCATTACTTCGCCGCTAAAGCCACTCACCACGCCACATAATTGCCACTAATTAGATTCAAATATGTAGAAACAGTACAAATCACTGAGTCGACTCCGGCTGACCCATTTAATTGTCACGGACCGGCAGTCCTCTTTGTGCGAGTGTGTGATCGCTGCTATTGCATCCGATGATTCACTAACGCTTTGGTTGAGTGAAGGTTGAAGGTCATCCCACATAGTAAGGGTGGCCGGGAGAGCGTGGATGAAACGCAGACAGATGAAATAACTCTCTCGAATCACGACTTTCGGTAGCTGGGCGATGCGATAGCAAAAATATATTCTTAACCCGGCAATAAATTGCTGCCTCTACACTGTTATTAGGACTTGTATAATAGTGTAGAGTATGATGGAGTTAATAGCGACCTCTGTAGTCGGCCCATCTTTTAGGTGATGTAGATGCTATCGACTCGCGTACCAACCCTTTTCCTGTAAAACCCAGAAACACTCCCCGTTGATGCAGATAAAACACAATAAAGTAGTTTGGGGGTAAAAAAAAAAAAAGAAAAGAAAAACAGCCAGGGGTCGCTTGAAGAGATGGTCAGGATGTTTAAGTGGTCGAGGATATCTTTCATTAATTCAATTGGAGCACACTGTGGATGACACCTAACGATGTATTTGAGCTTTAATTTCCATTACCGATGTGCTCGTTATTATGATTGCTTCGGAACTGTCTTAATCAATGTCTTATAAGGGCGGGATTTGATTTATATTGAGAGTCATTGGAGGCAGTTGTTACGTACAAACTACACTTGAGAACGAGAACTTTGAATTCAAATCGGTAACTCAGGAATCTAAAGATTGTATTGGACACAGAAAATATTTAAAACAAAAAAGGTTAAAAATTAGCAACAGCAAACTACTGACAGAGAATAATAGTTAAATAAGAGTACATCCAAAAGAAAGAGAACTATAGATGATAGTAAAAGCTGCGCATTGGCATGCTGGACATTTTCGAGCTTCTTGTACTGCGGTAGCAATATCCGGAGGATCCTTTTCTGTTTCAGCATGACAATTCACTATATCATACTGTATAGCCTGCTAGTTTGAAGACATGGGTGTGCAAAAGGGACGGCCTGCCTGGAGTCCTGACCTTAACCCCGCTGAACACTTTTGGACTGAACTGGAACATCGGATTCGAGCCAGGCCAGCATGCTCGCAATCAGTATGTAGTGGGAAAATTGGAAATAATAAAAAAATAACTCATCAGGGTGTTTACAATTAAGTTCGACAATCTCTGTTTTAAATTTTCAATTGCTTTTGCTGTTCCTATGAAGGTCCTCAGTTCATGGAGCTAACTTACTAACAAAGAAAGCGAATATGTATTTATTAATAATGTTTACATTAACAGAGGCTCTTCAATCATTTACCATATCTCCTTCTTACAAGACAATCTACCTTTGTTGGTTTTTAATGTCTTGAATAATTTTGAGTTTATATTCAATTATCGTAAACTTTTTTGATGCTAGTGTTCTATCAACTGCATGTTTCAGAGGAGGAGAAGATTCCATAGGAAAGAAATAACCACTCCTTTCTAAAAATGATTCGTCTTATTGGCCTATGAACATACAGAGAGTGGACAAAATAATACAAATACCTGTGAAAAAATGTTACAGTTATGCACTAATATGCATCTGGGCCACACTTTGCTCTTAAAGCAACTTGTGTTCTACGTGGAACAGATTCAAATAAATCTTTTACTGTCTTAAGAACAACATTGGACCATTCTTCATGGAGGTCCTTGTTTCGAGCTCCTTGAAAGTGCAGGAAATCTGTTTCTCACTCTCCTCTCCAAATACGTCCACAGTGGCTCAATAATGTTCAAGTGTGGTGATTGTGCAGACCACAGGAAATGGTCTGCACAATCACTTAGCTTCAGTTTCATGATCTTCAAATCATAACCGGGCACGTCTTGCTGTGTGTATTAGAACATTATCATTTTGAAATGTGCCATCGTTTGTAGGACATAATGTTTGTGCCATCGGATGAACCTGGTCACTCAGAATATCAAGGTAATCAGCAGTAGTAATTAGCCCATTCATGGTGATGATAGGACCTAAAGGACACCAAGATATTACTGCCCAAACCATTGTTGATCGTCCTATTTGATGGTGGGCAAACGATGGTCAGGATGATGCGCTTCTTTTGGCATTCGTCAAATGTCAACTCTCCCTGATGTTGGAAAAGTGAGAATGATGATTCGTCTGAAAATATGACGTTTCCAATCATCAAGTGTCCAGTTTTTGCACACCGTACAGAATTTCATCCTCTTTCTAGGATTACCATCAGTAACCAATGGCTTGGCAATGGCGGTTCTGGCATAAATTTCACCTTTATGAAGTTCTTACTTCATAAATGAAAAATTCGATTTTCAGGAACTGGTGGTGACAATGTACCTCTCTCCTGAGACCTAGTAATTCGGACTTGCTAGGAAAAAATTCCTCTCGTCTTGACGGGATTCGTATACAGACCTTTCCAATAGGCTGTGCACTAACGAGCGCAAGGGGACATAAAAACTAAAGGGGAAATGAAAATTGTAGGAATCACTATCCGAAGATAAAAATAAAGTTCATTTAAAAACACAAGAATAAACTCATGAAAACTCCACACGAGAATAATGCAGAAAATGTTTATTACAGAAGGAATTGCGTACATTATTTTGTTAAAGAGTGAATATTGAGCCACCTCTGCAGATTTACAACATGTTTTACCGAGTGGCCACTTTATTAGATGAACCAACCTAACAGCGCGTACGTAGTGGTTTCATCATGGCATGGACGAATTAAAGACACGTCAATGTCATGTCCATTTTTTTTTTTTTTTTTTTTTTTTGAACCACACACATACAGCATTACTACGTATCTTCCCACCTGCTTTTTTCACGTGATAAAAACACGTAATAAACACGTGCAGCACTGAGGGAACACTCCAATTCAAGGTAGGTGTAACTAATAAAGTGGCCACTCGTTGCATATACACACTTGGACATCGTAAAAATCAGTATACAATTTTAATTTTATATTCATCGATAAATTTCTTCTTAAATTTATTGTCTTAAATATCTGTAAATCGAATTTAAGACTGCATTTGATCTGTTTTCCGCATATTTCTTCGCATATGTCTCACTACTTCTGTCAGGCATTCATGAAAGAGAAATTCAACTCCTGTACTATAGCTGACCAGGTCCTCGACCAGTATTTGAGTGGGAGGGGTGGGGACGGAATTAACCCACAGCTGCTTGCATTTTGATTTTGTTGGTTGAACGCACGAGGTAATTGTAATGTTTGAAAGGCAGATGTTCTTTTTCTTATTGCAGTAACGGCGTTGGCGTCTTCTATATTTCCCCATTTAATAGTCTATGTTGTATATGAGCCCTAGTAGTTAGTAAAACTGCCAGCAGGTGGAGCATTCAATAACGGAAGAAACAGATAGAACACCGTTGACGTTATTAACACCCCCTTACTGCTCGGAGACAGCAGGGGGGCTGTGGAGAAAGACATCTGGAACAGTAGCACACCTGCATCATATCGACCCGATCTCACACCCGGAATAAATCACTTTAGAAAAAATAAGAAATAAAAAATTGGTTCCTCTTTTCCCTTTGAGATCACCCCAGGTGCCCCAAAGCATATGGTATCATATCCCTCTGCTAGTTTGGGCGATTAATATTACACGAAAAGAAGACAAAGAGACTCGCCCGTGTCCTTTTTTTTCAAAAAAAACTTCTTTTGCGACGCGCCGTCGCTAACAGGAAGTCGACAGGTGTTCTGACGCCCTTCCCCGACCTGATGGTCAAAGATCATAACATCTCGCTAGCATGGTATCGCATCCCATAAAAATAGAGAGGAAAAAAGAAAGAAAAATAACGTACTGTATATTCCATTTCCGGTTGACAGATCTCCATGGCTACGGGCAAGTTGTAATGACTTCGGAGAAAAAGAACACGTCATACGAGACGCAATGAATTTTCTAGGTTCTGCACTACAATGAACGGAAGCTGCTTCCATCTGAACATCTGGTTTTTTCCTTTGGTTTTTGTTGTTTTGTTTCAAATATTCCAGTGTCCTGATGTTGCCTTGTGTTGCATGAAATTGTGGTGTTTTTGTGAGATTCGGTTTTGTCACAAAAGGAAACTGGTGGTTTCGGCTGAAGTGTGACTCATGCGTTGTTGAAAAGCTCGATACCCTTGCTTTGTGTTTACCAAAATATTTCATCACTTCGTATATCATGACGATGACAATTTTAACAATCTCTTTAGAACAAAATATCAAAATTAAGAGACTTTTACCTCCTTTGGTTCAAATTCTTTCTCTAAAATTCATCAGTTGCCTCCTTCGTTCTCCCAACTCTGCAAATCACTCAGAACTTTTCCACTTTTTTCTTTGAAAATCGACTCTTTCCAATCTTGCTTTCTGAACAGTGAGGTAATTTTCCCCCTGTTCCTCCGTGATTTTAATAATTCGCAACTCCAGTTGGTTCAGTTTAATTAGAAATCGCGAAAACTCAACATCTGGACCCAGTTGGCTCAGATGCAGAAGATTTTCTGTGATTTCTAATGACTTCGCACAGCAGAAGAAATGTTTACTTCTTGTTCTTCTGGTTATAACCAAGGGTGGATCTTAGCCTTCTCGACAATATTTTACCAAAAAGCCCTCCAAGAAGCCAAACTTCTCAGACTTCTTATTCTCATGATCTTCAAGTCGTTTTCTACGTCATCCACTCATCTTTTATGTCATCTTTTAATCACCACTTATGTCTTCCTCTTGCCCTCCTCCCCGTAGGTTTCAATTTCATTATGCTCTTAGTTGTTCTGCTATTATCCATTGTCATAACTTGTCTCAATGACGCAAGGCTCTGGCTCTTCACAAATCTGACGATGTCCGCACCCTGAATAAGATGGTCAAGTTCATGGTTCTTTCTCATCCTCCAGGATCCATCAACATCTTGTATGGATCCCAAAGAAGATTAAGCATGTTAATTTACATATCATAATAACAGACATCCTACCTATACATCCAACACCCTTGATCTTTTCCTCGCCAACAACCCTCCAAAGTACACATTCTACGTTAGAGTGCTACTCTAGGTACGTAGAATCACAATTTTCATAATTTGGTGATAGTGTCTTCTCCAATGAGGCCTCTCTCCCTCAGTTATTCTCAGACTCGTATTTTTGGCTTTACAAGAATGAGACATGAGATTACCTGAGTGATTTCTATTCCTCTTTTCGTTGATTGGATCGCTGTTTTAAATCTTCCGATCCTGATGTTGATATAATTTTTGTAAGAATTAAATCATTTATTCTCCATTCCACCCTAAATGTAAACTAGTCTTTTCAAACCTTGGCTTTCCAACGAATGATAATACTGTTTGAAACAAAAATATAGCTTCTCATAAATTGTACTGCATTAAAAATTCTCTGCTTAATTTTGTGCTCATTTCTCCAAATCTGCCACTTTCTTCTAAGAGAGTTAAAAGATGCAACGACAGTTATTATTCATCATTTAAAGACCAAATTTTCTGCCTTGTTCTTTATGTAAACCTCCATTCTTTGAAGTATCCTCTATGCATATATTTTCCCTCGTTTCTTATGTCTTGTAATTCTGTACAGTACACGCTATCCATTGGTGTTCCGCAATAAATATAATCACCATCCTCCTACACTGGGAAGAAAAGGCCTGAGTTCGAAACCTGGTAATTTTTAGTATATAGCTGAGTTAGTCGGTCTCAGGAGAGGGTTTCATGCTTTTTTTTGTGCCGGAAACTCGGGACAAAAAAAAAGCATGAAACCCTTGCCTTTTTTCAAGCAAATGGCAAACCGACTGAAGAATACATGCAATTACAGACCCAATATGCTGATGCCAAGATTAGTTACCTTGGTCCTTAACGCACGCATCATGCGATATCTCGAGCCTCATACCTCGGCATATTAGTCCAGACTTCCATGTTCCTAATAAAGTGACGAAGGAGTGTATACATTATCATATTTTGTAATTCGCATGCAGCCATTTCGGAGATTATAACTCAATGGGTAACTAAGCAGTTCAGTGATGATACACGCGTAACAAATAAATAGTAATATACACTGCCCTGCCATTATTATTCGGAAACCCCTCCATGGATGGGAAACAGGTCCTATGCATGCAACACGTCACAGAACCTGCTATAAATATGCACACTAGGCTTTCGAACAGACAATTGCAAAAGTGGCATGCAAGATGACACGTTCAACAGAATTACCTCAACAGTTCAACAGAATTACCTCAACAGTTCAACAGAATTGATCATCTCAACAAATGCTAGACGTCGATTAATATGGTGTAAGGAGCGCGAATCCTGAAATGTACAGCAGCGGAAAACAGTCCTATGGACAGACAAGTCGAATTCGTACACTACCAGTGGCGAATGCCAGAGGAACAGTTCCTTTCTGATTGTATCCTCCCAACAATGGAGTTTGGTGGAGGCAGTGTCATGGTATGGGGCTGCTTTTCATGGTTTGGCTTGGGCCCATTAGTCGTTATCAACAAAACCATGAATGATGTGCAATACCAGGACATACTAAACAATTATGCACTTCCATCATTATGGCAATACTTCGGGGAAGGCCCATACCTGTATCAGCAAGACAATGCACCATGCCATACTAATCGGGTCGTAACAACGTGGTTTGAGGATATGGGTGTGGTAGAGTTGAATTGGCCAACCCAGAATACTGATTTGAACCCTATCGAGCATCTTTGGGATGTGTTGGATCGTCGGGTACGTGCACGTCGAGATCGCCCAAAGAACTAGGCCGAAATGGTTACTGCGTTAAAGGCCCAGTGGAGGAACATATCACCTGACATTTAATAAAAAGCTGGCTGAGAGTATGCCCCGAAGATTGAAAGCCGTCATAAAAGCAAAAGGTTTCAGCACAAAATATTAAATTACACAATGAAAGGTCTCTTTTTGTTTAAGGGCAGGTGTCCGCATATTAATGGTAGGGCAGTGTATACTTTTTACGAAGCAACGCGTTTTATATGTAGCGAAGACTGAGACAACTCATGGTAATGTCGCATTTAAGACAAAAGTGCGCTGTTTTTCTAAGCACAGAATGATTTTTCTTTAGACTTGGTTCGTATTATTCAATCAATGAAGCCCGATGATTATTAGTTCCAAGTTATTTGAAGTTCCAACCTGGTTTTTGAATTTTAAAAGACCCGCCCTTACGCTCTAAATTTTTCAAGTTCTCTTTTTAAGTATCGACAATAAATTTAGGAAATAAATCGATCCCAACCTGTCATCGTGAATGAGCACTTTTACTATCATTAAATACAATGCCATCTGTTTCGTAGTTAAACAACATCTGTTACATAAAATTTAAGCGGTTTGAACAAAATAGAATTAATTATTGTTTTTCATAAGTGATCTGACCATGACTCAGTAAGCTGGGTGATTTTAACTGCAGGCGTCAAACGTGACCACTGTTTTTCTTACAATGTCGTCCATTCAACCATGAAAAAAAAAAAAAAAGAAAACAGAACAAAAACCAGTATGGTCACAAACGGTGACTTATCCTGCTCTGTTATTACCACTGACGTCACGCTATTTTATAATGGCCGAGATTGTTTACGCCTGTGTCACCAATGACAACATATCGTGACTGGTTTTGGTGTAAAGAACACAGTGAAAACAATGAAGTGGCTTTTAGGAAAAAAAGGTCAAAGCATAACCGATAATTACATTCACGGGGTGGCTTCCCTTACACAACAGCACTCTTCTCTTCAATTAACACCGTTGTTAACTATAAAATTGATTACAAAGAGTATTTCTTAATCTCTGTCTCTCTCAGAGATGCTTTTTTAAACTTTTTCTACTTTAATGACGCAGCCAAAGAGAGGACAATTCTTGGAAGATCACTCGCCATTTCAAGAAACTTACTCATTCGTTGGTAACTATTTTTTTCCCTCTTTGTACATTTATCTGTTTCGTTCAAGTAAAGTCAAAGACCGCCCTACCCATCTGGAATCCAGGTGGAGTGGCATTTTAAGACTGAATGAAGATTTCACGGTTATCTCAATGGACACATTGTTCAGTTCTCGGTAAATTAACTGGCATTTCATCTTTTTTTTTTTTTTTTTATGTTTGGGACGTACGTTGGGGTTGCCCCTGTGGCTTCTTACAAATACACGAGTTCTCGCGCGCCACCTTATCTATCTTCTCCGAGCAGAACAATGGTACTCATCAGTTTAATTTTAGCTTTTGGCATCCGGCGAAGAAGACAACGGCCAGCGGCTTATTTTTGCTGTTAGACATCTCATTCGAAGATGGAATGAGTTTCCAAATGTATCTTTTTGTGACTTCTATTTTTTGGCAGTTCTTTGTGGAAAATAACAATATACGAGGGAGAGGTGAGGTCTTCATTTCCGTTTTTCCATTAGCACCATTCATTCAGTTACAAAATAGATATGACACGTTTTCTGTTGTTTTTTTTTTAATACACAATAAAAAATTCCTAATAAATCCTTTGATAAAAGTAGAAAATAGTTCACAAATTATAAGTTACTAATATATTTTTCTTTTATCTTCTTTTTAATTTCTTAATAATTTTTTCGACAAAATCTGCTGATCAACAGTCATGGGCTTTAACCCGGCTCATTATAATTGCAATCCCACTCACGACCACTCAGCTACAGAAGTCACTCTACTAATAATTCTATGGCAGTGGATTAAACCGACGTGACTCCCAGGAAGTTGCGAACCTTTTGTAAGAGGTACTGATGATTACCACAAATAAAATCATATTAAAAAAGAAGTTCATTGACCTTGGTGGTAGAAGGAAGAATGGTCCCAGGACAAAAAACTTTCATTGCTGCTACTCTGTCCCGTTTTCCGATTATTGTTGGATTGGAGAAACCTGTCCCTAGTGGAAAGCTACTATATAAATCGGTGGAAGTTGGAGTTACTGGTCAGGTCTTACGGTGGGTCTCAGGGTGGCTAAAGGATAGGAAACGCAGGGTTTCATTAATGGTCAGTCTTCAGAGTGGTACACCTTGAAGTTGAGTCCTTCAGGACTATGTGTTCGGTCTTCTGTTTCTAAATTTCATAAATGATATTGACAAAGGCTCAAAGAAAGCTGTCAATTTTTCTGAGGATACGAAGGCAGGAAGGGTGGCTAATAATTCCAGCCAAACCTTGTTGCAGTAAAAAGACTGATCGGTTGCATATAGGGTCCGAAAAATGGCAACTGAAAAACAAAAATCATGGAGTCACATGGTTTTGGAAAGAGGCGACAAAAGTGGTTCAGGACAAAATAAAAAGACTTAAAGAGATACAATTCAATTTGACATGAAATATTCCCCGTGCAATGTAAACAGCCAACTAGGAAGGCACATGGTCTCCTGGTCTTGCAAGTAGGGAGAATGAAGTCATTCTCTCTCTTTACAAAGCTATGGTTTGATCTTCTTTGGAATGTTGCATTCTGGTCTTGACACCGACCTGAAAAAAAGACATTGACGTTCTGGAGAGGATTCAGAGAGGTTCAACCAAATAGGCGACCAGCGAAAATCGATTCACATATGAAGAATGGCTTAGAAAGTGTGGACTGCAAGGTTTTAAAATTAAACATCTAAAGAGAGATATCTGATTGAGGTGTATAAGGCGCTTAAGGAGTTGGGTAACATGAATAAAGAAGTAAAATGAACGAATAATAAAAAATACATATTCCTAGCTGTCTATCTAAGGTTAGTCCAAAGATCGCATAATATACTGGTTCGCACTTATAAATGCAATTATCTTGAAAAACTGATCTCGCACACGACTATAGGAACAGCGAATACATATTTCGTTTTGGGATTATTGATTACTGATCGTTTTAGGATTACAGAGAGCTGCTGTCCAATAAAACATCAATTTAAGAAAAGTGCAAATGTATTAAATGGCCTTTATTTGTATACGAACGGGCTGTGGTCAAGGGAATTTCTTCAAAGTGATTATAACTGAACTTTCAACTCCGCCATAATTGTAGCATTGGCGACCCGAATCGCCTCTGAACGTCTGCGCAGATGATAATTATTTAAGTTCATGAAAAATGAAGAGAAATAAATCCTCTTTGGACATTTATTTGGTTATACGATAAGATGCATCTGAAAAGCAGCCAAGTTCTGTGTTCCGGCAATTGAAAGATGATTAAACTTCGAGGTTTGTCACGACAAAACTGCTTCGCTCGCTGATCAGCGAAGTTCCAAGAAGGGGGTCAGCGATAATTTTTTGTTGCGTATCGAGAAAACCATATTTCTTCTCATACCGCGTTATTTGCTGCTTTTAATGTGAGTGTTTAGCCTCTCACCCTCAACAGTAGCGTTTAATCTCGACTCCAGCGTAAATATTTCATGCTGTCATTCTACTCATGTGTAAAACAGATTCGAGTGGCGGTAAGTGATTTTAACAATTATCCGCTTCGGTATGAGCACGCTCTACATGAGGCACGTGAGATGCCACTCAAGTGGCGCCCGGGAACGTTTTGTCATTTTCTGCTAGAGGGCGCCATTAATATGTCGTTTCCTGTGTTATACAGTCTCGCGGAATTTCCTTACATTGTGCTCATGCACCAGAAAGAGATTTTTGTGCAAAGGTGTAATTATTTTGATCGCGGTCAATTGTACCTACAAGAACGCTCATTTTGTAGAAAACGCCTACAGGCGTCCTACCTTTCTGATAAATCAAAGATGACAACTTCAAGTCCAGTAGGAATTCTGCTTCGAACTATTAAAAAGCAATTAAATTGGAGAACTTTAAATATACGCAATATTCTCAACCGTATCTGGACCCCTCGGAGACGATACATTTGACCTATACCCGCCATCCACGTGTCAGGAATGAAAGCAACTGGGTTCACGCTAGAAGTAAGCGGTTTAATGAGATGCAGTAGATGGTTCCAGGAGTCAAGCTTGGAGATTTACAATCAGTCTGTCCATGCCGTTGCAGCCAAACTGCAATACTCAGTATCAACTATTGCTGACGTGATCATCAAATGGAAACAGTGCTGCTACTGCAACCGGAAAAAGTACTAGAAAAAGCGAAAATTGACGGAAAGAGAACTAAGGATGTTTTGGGGAGTTAACTATGAATTCTGCCAGTTCTGATCGTATACTCTCACCCAGGAGGTTACTGAGTCTAGAGGAATTGATATTAGAGCAAGATGATACGTAGGGGTCTATATTCCATAGGCTGTTGAAGAGGACTGCAGCACACAAGCCATACATGAAGCACCCGTGTCGACCGGGCTAGCCGAGTGGGTAAAATACCTGCCCGGCAACCCAAAGGTCGCGGGTTCGATTCTCGCCTCGGGCTTGGGTCAAAGTACTGCAAAAACCTTGGGAGGTGCAATATGGCCACAGAAGCCGATGCGCCAACAACTACCAAATCAAAGAAAGAAAGAAAAGAAGCACCCGTTGCACAATGTCGAGTTGCCTGGTGCACAATCCATTGTAGTTGGTTCATGGAAAGTTGGAAAACTGAGTAATGGATTGACGAATTACAGTGTCCAGTTTTCCGGTCTGTTGCTTGGTTGTGGCTGTGGTAGACTCTCTGAAAAGATTATTTATTGGAGTATTTAGTACCAACTGCGAAGTTTGGCCAAGTTACTATCATTGTCCGGGTTTGTTTCTTGTAGTTCGGCTTTGAGCATTGGTTGCCTTTCCTGGAACAATGAATGTCATGCAGTAAATAGACATCCCAGATGAGTCTACTTTTCCTACACCGTGGCTGAGACGGGGTGGGCCTTTTCTTTTTTAGAAAGGCACTATGTCATACTGCATAACCTCTAACACCTTTGGGATGAATCAGATAACTGGCTATAAACCAAGCCAACTCATCTACTGTTAGTTGATTAATTGACCACTGCGTTAGAGGAGGAAAAGACAAAAATTCAGCCTTTCTCTTATCAAAAATTGGTTGGGCGTCTACCGACGAGAATAGAATGTGCAATTTAGGAAAGATACTTGAAATATGCTGGTGTCCGGTTACTTTTGGAATTGAAGTGTATAGCCTCATTTAGAAGTGTCAAAACTCGCAATCCAAGTGGACCTATGTTTCCCTGGGTCCAGATGTATCTTTGCATGCCGGAAACAGTGGAATATACAGGCCTCTGTCATCCTGTGGCAGCAAAATAGATAACAAATACGCATGTTATACGTTCGAGCCTACACGCTGTCACAAATTATTCTTTATTTTTTCATGCAGAAGTTTCATAACAATAAAGAATTCAACGTAATCCTTATTTATTTATTTATTTATCCAGTAGATTTAAAAATATATTTATAAATAGATCTACTAATATAAATGTATTTATATTTATTTTTTCAGTATAATGTTTACTTTTTGCGATTGGTGATAAGACTTCGTTCTTGAAATAAGTCGTTGACCTGTTTTAGGATGTCTGAAGATTCACCCTAATCTTGGTATTCTGCAGAAGGAACAGCAGTATTCTATCTTCCCTACAAATCTGAAAAGGAAACCTAGCACCATATGATAAGAGACCCCACATGGAACCTGCAGCATAATTTATTTAAACATGGTTAGACTTCAAAAGCGGTCTTTTTTACACAGTGTTTCAAACTGGGAGAAGAAAGTTTAATCTTATTAAATGCCAGAATATTTACTGCTCAATTAATTTCCTTTTCTCTGGTCCTTTGAGAAAAAAGATGTGTCATTTGCATTTAATTTGTCACCTCCCTTTCATTAAATTCTCGCCTCAATATGGCATCAAAGCGGGTACTGATAATGTCGTCTATGTTTGATCATACAGAAGAATGATTCAAAAGAATTTTCCTCGTTTTCTCAATTGAAATTCTATGCAAACTACGCATTTGTATTTCCTTATGTCTTTCAAAGCTGCTAACTTCAAGGAAAGACAACGCTAAATCAATGTTAATAGACTGCATATTCATTCAAGTTTTCAGCCTTGTTTCTATAACTTTCTGAACACATGTCGCAATGATTTATGACACATTAAAAGATAATATTTCTTCACTTTAAAACCAAAACAGTGAACTCTTTGAAATCAGAAATCTTACACGTAAATCACAAATAAATCCAATTAGTTGAAAATATCGAATTAATGGAAATGACTTTCAAGAAGAACCAGGCATTCATTCTACTTAATAAATGAAAACATTAAATCCAAATCCATTTTGGATTTGAATTTAATTAAAGTTTCCAACTTTGATTCGGCCATTGGAAATAGCTCCTGATTCATGTGTGAGGCCAACAGAGGCTGACAAGCCTCGTGTTGGTCAATGAAATTAAAACCCAGTACAACAGTGGTAACCAAAGAGATGCTGTATTTCAGAATGCGCGACTCGTCGTAACTTGTCACTGATGGGGAATTGCAACCGACAAAGGAACTGCGTTCTTTTCTTGTAAGCAAAAACCAAGAATGTACGGTTACAATTAGTTCAGGAACACCAACACTAGACACTGAAGGACGGGGGAAACGTTTGTCTGCCCAAAGAAATTCCACTGGTGCTATTTCACGCTGAGGGAAGGACCAAAAAATGGCGAAACCAGCATGCGTCCATGAACCTATCTTGACAGGTGTCAACAATGCAGACTGTTTGCGGCAGTGTAATGGTTTGGAGAATATTTTCATGGGCAAATTGGACCTCTTCATACCAGTGGATCAATATTTATATGCTACATGCTATCGGGAAATTGTTTCCGACTAGATGTATCCCATTTCTTGCCGCAATGTACCCAATAGGATAAATGGACTATGTCCCAAGGCTAAATAGTGTGATTCAAAAGCGTCAAAACTCGCAATCCAAGTGTGACCTTTGATTTCCAGGCTCCACATGTAGTTTCGGTACTGTACGGAACTGGTTCCAGGAGCATAAGGGTGAATTCAGTCGGTTCCCTCTTCAGTCACCATATCTCAATCCAGTTCAGCACGTGTGGGTTGAGGGGAAACGAACTCTTTGGACCAGAGATCCTTAGCGATTTAATTTGCAGTAACTGTGGGAAACGATTGAGTTCTGGAACCCTGTGCCACACTTTCAACATCTTCTCGAGTTCATGCCACGACGAATCGAGAGCTAAAACTTGCAGAATATATATTGAGAGTTATATTTTATGCACTTATTTGCATAAAACCTAACGGATGTTTACAGTAAACTCTTTAAACGCCTGAAAAAATCTGTAAAGAGTTTACTGTATTTTGAAGCTTATTAATGAATTAATCAATTTAAAAATAGTCTACATTGCAAGGAACTATCTTAATGTAAGAAGAGTTAACTAATCTACGGAGAGTCAAGGGTTGTGAAACCATTCTCTGAAAGGTTTTTAAAATCAATATTTAAATTTACAGTTATACTTAATATTGCTGTTTTTGTAGCGTTATCAAAATATTCTATTGCTTTTATTTATTTAAAAAAAAAACCAGATTCTTTGAATATTAATCGCTGTTGTCGAACTGGTCGTTTGTACATGGTCTTGCCCAGTTATTTTTCACTTCGCTTCCTCATACCAAGAGTCAATCCAGTTCATGGACTCAACCAGGATTCGTACCTCAGCGTCATGTATGGAACGCACTGTTTAAATGTTAAAATTTCCAAGCATAAAAAATGCAATGAATTTGGGGCGTTTTTTATGATTTAGTAATTGTATTCACTCAGTATAGAAAACTTTCAATACAGAGATTGGATTATGTTTCAATTCAAACATTGGATTATGTTGGTAACTTCTCCTTTTGATCGGAAAGTTATATATTTTTAAAACTTGTGTATGCTTTATTTTACTTTATTTTTTATTATTCTTGGAATATATAAAATTAAACAATAAAATACAATAAATAAATAATAAAATAAGCAAATATATTTGTTTATTAAATTTGCTTTCGCTTGCATATTATGGTCTGAAATTGCAATTCCAACTTCTGACACCGTTCACATATTAACTATGGCATCACTATAAAATTTAAAATAATATTAAACCTTAAAAATCAATAAATGAAAACCTGTGTGTTCTACAAAAAACCTTTTTATCTCTTATTTTGTTTTTTGAATAAAGGAATTGAGAAAGGCGACCTTATCCCAAAGTAAAAAATGTATATAAACAAAAAATAAACAAAGTAGGAAATTTTAAGGCCGGTGTATTGCATGTGGGAGGGCTACTTATCATTGCCTAGTTGCGTAGATATTGTGGTGTAGGTCTGTGTTTGCCTGCCGTATAATCATTAGGCCTGTGAAATTCTCGCTTGATCTTCGACCTCCATTAAACTTGGCCACTGCGGGATGAAGTTCACGTTGTCCTGTCTTCCTGTATTCGCTGCGCCCACTCTGAAACTATTGTTAGTGCTCTGTTCCCTAAGTCTTTGCCATTTGTAGTCCCTTTTTATATGCAGCGCAGAGAAAATCCGCCCATTATTATACCCGAGTTGTTAGCACCCCGTCATACTGTTCAGAGAAGGGAGCTGTTTATTTATTAGCATAGCATATGCCGTTCGCAAAGGCCTTACTGTTGACCTTGCTTCTCGGCTAACAAACAAGTCTCTTGTCCTTGGCCAACGCTTCACCTGTTCTGAGGAGGCCAGTAAGATGGGGAGTGGTCCATCTCTGGCATTTTTTGGCCTTGACGCACTCAGGCAATTACTTGTTCGTTCTAATTCATTTTTTTTTTTTTCTTATTTTCTCTCTCTCTTTCGCGTGGGACACGGGCTGAATATGAATGATCAACATCATCTCACACACTGGGATTAGAGACGATGACATTTTCCAGAAAAATTCTAGGACAACCACGATTAATGATAAGATTTTAGTTAGCGACCTCCGAGCTCCGTAGGTATGTTCGAAGGGAAACGCTGGCGACCTCATGAGAGGTCATTACGTTAAACATTGTAGAATAGCCCCAACGGGTTTATCTTTGCGGAAATGCAAATTATTTTCGACTTAATGCGAACTATTACGGTCTTAGTGGAGGTGGGTTTTCTGGGTACGAAGGTCATGGGTTCCATTTATGACGGCGCCTTTCTGGGCAAGTAGGTGGGTTGGTCCCGTAGCCCAGATTAGGAGGTATTAATCCTATGAAAAACTGCCTGCACCCACGTTATACAATCTTTAGGCATCTCGTTTTAGGTTTCAAAAACCAGTCTTATTATTAGACGTTGAAATCATCTACCAATCTAGACTACCCCTGGCAGTAGATCTCCGAGCAAGCGTTCGTTTTAATGTAATGTCTTCTATCTCTTTATAAAAATAAATAAATATAATTTTATTTATCTTACGTTGTTTTCTCTAAAATGTCGAGGACTTAAAAAACTCCATTGTTAATTCATTGATCTGCAGAAACGCAATTCAATCCAGGATAGAATCACGAGTCTATCAAATAAAATTCAAATAAAATTATTCACGAGTACGTTGTTAAGTTTTATTTGTCCAGTGAAAGTTGTATCACAGTATTCTCACGTGCAGTTTACTATACAGCAAATCTTGACTCATAGCTCGATATACATTTCATCGGAACTTAATACTTGACTGTTCGCTTTCAGCACTTCCATAGATAAGATAGGATGATCAGAGACACGCCCATCTCATTTGAAATAGAGCGTCTTCAATGCTTTTGATAAAAATCATTGAACTCCGAGATAATCATTATCTATTCATAGATCGGTCAATTTGAAGGTAGTTGATTTTTATACGCAGATGAAGTGCTTGAACCTTGAGTAATGATTTGTGAGAGTGGGAGTTAGATCCCATAACGCAGATCACGAGATTTCGCACTAATTTCTGTGTTATCTGAGCTCGGTTATTTTTACTTCTTGCAGTTAGAAGAGGCGAGACACCATCTTTCTTTTCAATGAGGACCTTGAATATTTTCTCATTGTACAGAGGTGGACGAGGTAGTTTTTGCATACTTTCTTTTTGCTTTCTAACGGATGTGCCCCGTTAGTATTGCAGTAATGACATGGTAGTAAAAATGAATAAAGAAATTTCTCAGAAACGGGATTGTCTGCCAGTTCATCAACAGGTTGCGGATAGCGGAAATGGCCCATATACAGAGGTGAACAAAAAGAAGACGGGGGAATCGAGAGACCTTCACAATACTGTTACCACTCGTGAGTAATCCTACGTTAGGTTAACGCAACTTTTTTGATGGGGCGGGTTGGGTTTAGGCTGCCCTTAAATCATCACGTAGATCTCCCGATGAGACACCGAGCCAAAAGGTAGACTTACAGCTTGTAGTTTGGTTGTCGTGTGGTTAGAAATGCTGAAGGATCAAGTGGTATCTGAAGAAGTTACAGTTATCTATTGGATTATAAAAGCTTTTCTCGCGAATGTGACATAGCAGTACTCAAGTTTATGGGGTTTCGCTGTTTCTGTCACACCGTTAGAGAATTCAATTAAACGAATTTGTGTATGTGCGTCTGAGAGAGAGAGAGAGAGAGAGAGAGAGAGAGAGAGAGAGAGAGAGAGAGAGAGAGGGCAATAGATTAAAAAAAAAAAAGAGATGGGAACAGAGTAAGGGAGAAAGAGACAGAAGACACAGAGAAAGAGAAAAAGAGACAAAAGACACATGGCGTGACAAAGAAGACATAGATATAGTGAGAAACAGAAAAACGAGAAGATAATGAGAGAAAGACACAGACACACTGAGAAAGAGAGAGACAGAAAGACAAAAAGGAGATAGGCAGAGAGACGGAATAAGAGAATATAAGTGGGATGGTGAGAGAGAGAGAGAGAGAGAGAGAGAGAGAGAGAGAAAGAGAGAGAGAGAGAGAGAGAGAGAGAGAGAGAGAGAGAGAGAGAGAGAGAGAGACAAAAGGAGTGAGCGTGAGACAGAAAAAGAAAAATAGAACATGAATGAGATGGTGAGACAGAAAGACAAAGAAAATTAATAGAGTAATATAAAGCGAGAAAAAAAGATAATATAGTGAAAAAAGATCGAAAGATAATAGTGTGAAAAAGAGACAGAAAGCGAGACAGAGAAAGAGAGATGTACAATAGATTAACAGAAAAAGAAACAGAAGACATACAGAAAGAAAGAAATTAAGAAATAAAGAAAAAGAATACACAAAGAAAGAGAGAAATAGAAACAGTAGACACAGAGAAAGAGAGAAATAAAGACACAGTAGACACAGAAAGAAATAGACAGTAGACACATCGAGAAAGAGAGAAAGAAAACGAGTGATAGAGATTTGAGAGAGTATGAGAGACAAGAAGACAGAAAGAGAAACAGACTGAAAGATGGTGTAGGTTTGTGTAGAGAGAAAAAAGAAAGAAAGACAGAAAGAAAGAAATAATAATAATAGAGAGAGAGAGAGAGAGAGAGAGAGAGAGAGAGAGAGAGAGAGAGAGAGAGAGAGAGAGAAATAAAAGACGTTAGTGGAATGGTGAGACAGAGAGAGTGAGAGAGAACGACATGTGTACATGTAAAGGATGGCACCTGGAACATCTCTTTGACTCCTCTCGTGTCTCTGTGAAGAACAGAATCATGTTAAAATGGCTAAAAATGTGATTGGTGTTGGTTTGTGTGAGTAGTGTGCATATTTTGTTGTGTTCTGGCCACTTGGCTACACAGAAGCATCAGTTACCAGGACAGATGATTCTGGGTACTCGTCCACACCACGGGAAAGTGGGCTAGTGACAGTAGGGCATGCACTGTCTTAAAAGAGACTCTGACCCACTTGGCGTTGTCAGAAGGTGGGAGCCCATTCCAGAAGAAGAAAATACACTTGTGGTTAAAAAAAAAAAAAAAAACAGTGGTTCTGATAAAAAAAAAAAAAAAAAGAAGAAAGAGAGAGGAACAGAAGATATGGATAACATAAGATCAGTCTATAGTAAAATTCTTAAATTCACAAATCACAGAAGTAGTAAAGTCAGTTTTAATACACTCATGCTTTAACAAAGTTCATAATTACCCAACTAGGAACCAGGATAACTGAGAGGTCATACTGATGCCCTTTAAGATCAGTCCAATAAAAACTTTTGCGTGTACGAACTACAGAAATAAATGTAGATAATTTTGATGCCGTTATGCTTAAACAAATTCATGAGGAACCTCATGAATTTGTTTAAGCATAACACTACATAGAAATCCCTGAGTGTCATCTGAAAGAACATATATTGCCATCGAAGATAACCGAGAAGCAAAATGATTTCACACCCAAAAAGGAACGCATGGTGGACTATTTTGGTTGGTCACTTCGGCGTTGATTGTCTTTATGCAAACAAAGACCTCGGAGGGAAAGCTCTGAATAGGTAAAAGATGGTTTTAATTCTGTAGAAGCAATCCTGACGCGTGAGGATTGCTTCTAAGGTGTCAGGGGATCATCTGTAGAAGAGCTCATCAGGCCCTGAAGAGAGAGATCTGAAAGTCAGTTCGGAGCTTCATTCTAAGATCATCGGATTGCACAGTTAAACAGCAGGTGACTCCAATTTTCTGCATTCCCGCAGCGGCAGAGATCAGTGTGATGCAAGCCAAGCTGATGGAGTTTTTTGATTGAGGTAGCCATGTCAAATTAACCGAAAGGAAGTTTCCATAGTTAATGAGCCCCTAGATTTTAACTGATTTAGAAAGTAAGAAGGTCACATTTGGCAGGAATTTTTTTCTAGCAGCTCCAAGTGGGGTGATGTCTCATCTGGTATGCCAGATACTAATTAGCTATTAAAGCATCTGGATTTTCCTTTTTAAAGATCGTCATTTAAATTTAACTGGATACCCACCAAGTAATTCTGAAGGTATTTTTTTTGTGTCGAAAGCAGAGGCCACGATGGATGACAAATCGATCCAGAAGGAGGGACTTGCACTGTAGCTGTGGAAACAGCTCTGCAGACTGTGAGAATTGAGAGGAGCATGCTCGCTGGATGGTATTCAGTTTTAACCTTATTTTGGAATTGGTGGCCCGGTGGAACCAAGGTTCTGCCGCATAGGTGACTATGGGCAGAAAATACATCATAATAGAGAAAGCGTGACTTCCTAGCGAGACTCCACCACTCCCCCCACATCCGGAAATTCTAATAACTGACCCTGTGAATTTTTTGATTTTGGTAATCATATGGACCAGATGAGGATAGAATGAAAGATTATGGTCAATTATGACTCCAAGGAGTTTAGCCTGAGTGACTATAGGGAGCCGCTAGTCAAAACGTTTTACTTGGGAAGGCTGCCACTTGGATTTAAAAAGCATCATTTTTGTTTTCACTAGATTAATTTTAAGTTTGTTAGCCAATGGTCAGGTGGAAAGGCCAGTTAAAATCAACTTTCCATTCACCTCCTACATGCACGAGAACTGCCCTAGGCTGTCAGGTCATTGGCAAAAGCAATAATTTTACAATTACGGTGAAAGATTCCCAGCCACTCTTGAAGCACAATGTTACAGAAAAGGGGCTCCAGGACTGAACTTTGGTGACACATTCGAAAGACCTTCCTAGCGAATTGACGAAATTTTGATTTGACAATTCATGAGCGGTTAGAGAAGTAACTTTCAAATAATTTGTACATATAAAAGGAGCAGCTGCCAGATCGGAGACGTTGAAGGGCACTGTTCCACCAGACAGTGTCGAAGGAGCTCTCGTAGTCAACCGTAATAGCTAGTTCAAACTTGGACTTTGAATTTTCAATGTGCCAGATGAAAAGGCTTCCTCGCAAGAATGACCTGGAGTGAAACCATATTGACGGGGGAAAAGAGATTTTACCGTTGAAATAGAGTTGTTAGTCGAATAGCTATAAGATGCTCTAAGATCTTCCCAAGATCTTAGAGCATCTTATAGGAGCACAATTGGTCTGTAGGCATGCAGATTTGAGGAAGGTTTATCCGACTTTTTGATAAGACGGAGCAAAGCAATCTTCCGAATAGAGGGAAAGAAATCCTCATTTTATTGAATAGAAAGAGCAGGTAGAGAGGTCTTAAATTTAACAGCCAGAGAATGAACACATTCAATCACGTCCATTCCTGGACACTTCTTCACGTTGATCTTCTTGATTACCGAGGTTAGTTCTTCTAAAGTAAATGGCTCGGTACGTTCTTCAGTAATGTAATTGTTATTTATCTCCCGAATTGCTATAATCTCTGGAAAATCTTCAGAATTCCATCAAGAATTTGGTTGACAGAGTTTGTCCAGCCAAAAGTTTCATGGGTCTCAGTGGTAACAGTGCCTAGGACATCAGAATGTTGTCTACAGTGAATGTTCTCTCCCCAGCTATCTTGTACGTGAGCACCAGGGGTTTTTGCTGTTGGATTCTTTTACAAAGGCGGTCCAGGTTTCTCTCTTTCTCGTTAAAATTGCTTTCTTAAAGATGTTATTTTTGACCATGTAGTTATTATATATTCGCATAGCGTCAGTAGCGGGCCAGTCACGGTGTCGTCGGTATAAAGGTCGAACAGGCTGAACTGAGTTGCGAAGAGCAGTAAGGTCCTGTGACCACTAGGAGCAGACTTTAGTGTGGATGGTCTTCTTCTCTGTTGATTTATAGGAGGCTTTTATAAGAGACTGTTGAGGAAGCTGGGCTAGATTTTCTATAGAAGTTAAACTGAAGCTGTCCGGGGGAGGGTGTTAGTGGATAGTCGTTAGTGATGGAGACAACGAACGAGTCACAATCAACAGTTTTGATGTAGAACCGGAGAAATTCTGGTGTTCTAGGCGAGTTTCAGTTGGTAGGTGCAGCGACGGAGACATAAAGACATGGACACTGGCGGATCAAAAAAAAAAAAAAAAAAAAATAATAATAATAATAACAGGGGGGGAACCATTTTGTGCACAAGAATGGCGATCACATTAGCATCAGTATTCACAACTGTAGTCAGTTGAAAATAGCTGAGCCACAATGCAAAAATAGATAAAATTCTATGTTAACAATGGAAAAAAAAAATTGTAGCTAAAGGGAATTTAAATGATTGGTGTATATTTCCCGAAAAACGACAGGGAGGCACGTGCCACAGTGCCCCTACTCTGAATCCGCCACTGGACATGGAACACAATGGGTCTATGGTCGCTGAATGTTCAATCTGGGATTGTTACTCAACCGCTGATGTGCGAAGTTTAGCCAGCAGTGGTGAGTGTAACGTCAATGTTCGACTTACTGGTTGAGCTGCAATAGGTGGAGAGTTGGCCTGGTCGATTATGAACTACAAGATTATGATTTAAAATAAAGTCCCCACGAAGAAGGTCTCGGGTTTCAGAAACAGCACTGAACCAGAAATGGGACTTTGCATTGATATAGACAGAGAAGAGGCTAATTGCAGCCAAGCTTCTACAGACCTGGCAGGCCAGATGGACAGACACTGACAAGGGTCTAATTACAAAAAAAAAAAAAAAAAAAAAAAAATATATATATATATATATATATATATATATATATATACTACCAAATATATATATATATATTCCCGACGTTTCCCTTGTTTTCCCCAAAGTTCCACCGTGGTTCTCCCCAAGTCTTTACGCAACTTATCTAATAACTTGGCATGGTTCGATCAATCAAAAATTGACTTCCATGGGCATAATAAATAATCCGTATTGCTCTTTTGGAGAAATCGAGGACTAGAATCATTTACTGTACCTCTACCCACTTTATGAGGACCTTCGTAGCATCTTTTACACTAGGATCCAAGACATACCACAGGAACATGAACATTTGATCATTACAGAAGAACAGTACTATGATGCGTTCACTAAATTTGCCCAAGATCTGTTCTCAAGACGGAAGACCCTAGCGCCTACTCATACTGGCAATCATGATGATGCCCAGACTTGAGCCAGCTGAATGCCATTTGGTTCAAAAACTGTACACTGTCGAATATATCTGCTAGTAGGATTTGCTAACCCTGTCTTTGGACAGAGTAGGATTGAACACCCGGCTCTCTAGCTGTGTGACTTCCTTCCCTTTCCTGGGACTTATTCCCTTCCCCTTTTCTTTTCCCGGTGGACCTTTTTACTTGATCTCCGCTGAGGAAGCTAAGGCAATCTGACAGAGACTAGCCAGAGAAAAATGGGCAGCCTGGCTACCTCCTAGTGGTGTGTGCAGCAACGTGGGGTCCCACTAGGGGCCTTGCGGCCAAATTCCAGGAAACACAACAGAACCCAACACAAAACTACACGTTCAACACACAATACCTTTCTGGTATTTACAGGAGTACTGTATCCCTTCACAGCGTACATATGGCGCAGATGTGGGAAATCACAGGTGGCGCCTGACCCTAACACACTATGCAGACCCTGAACAACAACCACATCTAGATTTCTGTTTAAAATGATGATGCATGTTTTAGGATCTTGGGGCTGCACCACTCGAGCAGAAATCGTAGAAGCAAGAGTATCACTGTCGCAAGCAGTTGTTAAGTCGCCATCCGCTTTGGAAAATGAGAACGACGAGACGGCGATCTGCGTATAAAGTGGAACAGTTATTTACAAAAGTCAGCATTAGATCAATGAATCAGATCAGATCCAAGTTAAGTGCAATCATGTTCTTGCAAACCTAGATCCTGGAATGTTTAACTTAAGGACTTTTATTGTGAGAGAGTGATGTGATCAGGAAGACATTCCGAAATTTTTCGCTTTGTGTAACTTGTTGACACGCAGGCCGAAGTGCTCAATATTATCACGATCATTTTGGTTCATACGGAGGATACTTCAACTTTACTTATGATTCACAATGGGGAGAGCACTGTAAACGACCAGAGGACACAATGATGGCAAATCTCTGAGAGGACGAAGTTAGGTCCCTTTATTATTTTTTTTAAGGTCAGTGCCACTGATTGACACTGACCCAGTGGCATCTTCCTTTTGTCAAGCGATAGGCGATCAGTCGTAGCATAGTAGTTGAACCAACTCTCATCCTATGCAGCGTTTTCTTGATGACAGCGGCAGTGTCATCAAGAAAGCTTAGCTGGAGATATCAGGTAACAGTTGTCACCTGACAACTTCAGCTAACGCCTGTCACGGTTCATAAAGTGGAGAAAATGGACCTGACAGACGAAGTTAATTGAGTAACGAATCACAATGCGCAGTCCACGCATTATATGGACCCATTTTGGTATGGTTTATGTCCACGAAACGATTTCCGGAATTAGAGGGAAAAGCACTATGAAAAGCCGACATTGGCTAGCCTGTCTGAATCCATCTGAACTTCTCTGAAATGTTTGCGAGTTCAAAACAGAACAAGTTAAAGCGAACTGGATATCATAATGGACATTTCACAACGATACTTTTTTTTATTATGGATCTCGAAAGCAAAATAAACGTAGCTATAAACTTCAACAGGGGTTCAGTTTTGGCTTTCGTATTTATCGGGAATAAATGTGACAAACGTGATTTTTATAGCAATACCAGCTTTCTACTTAATTACACCCATTAATTATTCAGTCACTTATCCAAACTAGTTTTAGTATCACCCAAAAAATAATTGATGTGTAGCAATGACAACCATCGCAGTAATTAATAAGAAATTGTAACTTATTTCAGTTATTAATGAATCTGCATCAATAGTATAGATAAATACTCCCATAAAATCCCAGGAAATTCTGGATAAACCTGCTTCTCTATAAGGAAGTTAATAACGGACAGTCACTAAAAAACAAAAAAGAAAATATATAGCAATAAAAATGGAATTCAATAAGAACAACGTTGAGTTATACATTGCTAGGTTAGAAGAAAAATGAAGAGTAAACCAGAAGTTATAATTTATGGTATTTTAAAAGGAAAAAAAAAAACTTTGTGTCTGATTAGATTTCAACTGAACTAGTCCTGTATGGCAAAGCTAGAAATGATTTAAGGTAAGAAAAACACAAGATTTAAAGTAATAAAAACACGACACCGTTGTTGATTTGACATTGCAATATCCTTATTTGTCAACTTAAGGAAAACAACAGTTTCAGCTCGCCCAGACATATAATTAGAGCACATCCCCAACAAATTCCAGGCATTTTTTTTCTCTCTCTCTCTCTCTCTCTCTCTCTCTCTCTCTTGGAGACAGACTGGATGACCTTGCTGGAAAAGGATATTTGTGTTCTATGTGGTCAACACTGCCTTTCTGCAATGTGTCTATTAATGAGTTTTGGTAAGTGTGGATGCTTTTAGGTCACGAATACAAGCAGGGACCACTTGATGGCCACTGCTAGTCCTTTATTCCAGGGCTCGCTGAACCCTCAATGCACTATGGATTCCAGGACAGTATCAATATAATGTAGGACCATCAAATTGCTTTCAATGATGACTAGAGTATATAACTGTTACAGGCGATGGTTCATCATACCACGATTTCTATTTTCATTATTTTCATCATCTTTAGACAGTAATCTAAAGATGATGCCCACTTCAAGCGAATAGTGCATTTTGTGAAACCCTTTGTTCTTGAAACTGGAAGAAACTGGTTTAGAATTAATATCAGTAATAGCTATATGGTGAAAGGAAGCTAGAAGTTTTTGCTGCACCAGCCCCCAAAAATTAAATTAAACATAAGAATAATAAAATAAAATACAATAATAAATAAATAATAAAATAAAGCAAACCGCCTATTTGACTACTTCCTCATGTAGTAGTCCTTCACCTATCCAAATGATCCCTGAATCTTCACAAGTGTCAGCCTTAGTCGCTAATGGAAGCCAACCTATTTCAATAATTAACAACTAAACTCTATCACCGTAATTTGAATTTAGGGTTCCTAGTTCTGGGATCATTTATAATAATGAAATTTTTACTTTTCAGAGCCTTATACATCTCAATAAAATCTCCTCTAAGGTGTTTAGTTTCCAGGGTCAATCGACCGCGTGTTCAAAGTCTTTCCTCATATGGGCGCCCTTTTGCTCATCTCACTAAGCGCGCTATCTGTCTTTGAGCCCTTCCAAAAAGCTCGATGTTTTTCTTTAGATGCCATCATCATACCTGAACATAACGTTCCGAGTGCGATCTTACAAATATGTTATACAGCGATATTATGACTTCCCTATATCTACAAGCGAATGCATGTTTAACTCTACATGATAAATCCGCTACTGTTTTTAATTCAAAACCACTAATTGTGCAAATTATTTTGGGGTTGCTGTTCCCCAAGGGTAAAACCTTGCATTTTGCTGCATTAAAACTTAGTTGACACTTTCCTGACAGTTTTAAAATCGATCTAAGTTATCCTGAAAAAGAACTGTCTGATGCTGGTTATTAAGTACTCTACCAGTTTTTGACATCATCTTGCAAATTTTGACATCCCATCTTCTGTCCCTTCGTCAACGTCATTTAAGAAAATCGTAAGCAACAATGGTCCCAGAACCGATGGCCGATCCTTGGGGGACTCCACTTTAGATGTTACATTAGTCTGAAGAATATCCATTAATCTCAATCATCTGCCTCCTATTCCGGAGCCAACCTGTGACCCATCTAATCATTTTTCCTTTCATTCCAACATCTTCCAGCTTATAATCTAACTAACTAACATATTAGGATCATCCCGTAATTTCTTACATATACCCATGTGTATTTGGTATATAAATTGCATGTGCTCTCTGATCGATTTGCTTATTTTACTGGATGAAAACAACCCAGTTTGTGGTGGGGGAACCTTGCTATCTATGCCTGAGACCGACTAACTCAGCCACAGAGTGAAAAAACCCATAAAATTTCACCGCGTCATGGACGGGATTCGAACCTGGGCCTTTCCGACCGGTGTGGGGAGGACGGTGTCGACACCACTGTGCTATATTTGCAGACAGTAATCTAAATAAATAAAAAATAATGTCATGCATAACTAAGTCAAATGCCCTCTTGAGTAGCACAGTTGGTAGGATCGCCGTCTTCCCCACACCGGGTGAAAAAGACCCGAATTCGAGTCGCGTCGATGACGTGAGAAATTTTCATGGGCCTTTTTCACAACGTGTTTGGTTAGTCGCTGTCAGGCGAGGATAGCATGGTTTTTTCTCCTAGAAACTTGAGTTTTTTGTCCAGAAACAGAAAATAAACCTCAGAACACACCCAATTTACAGACAATATACACAGAACAATATATGGTTCAGTCGATAATGCTCCTAAAACCCTACAACAAGAACAACATAAAAATCCAAATAAACTATGTCGAAATTGTTCTTTACATTTGGCTCATGATTAACTGTGCGAAAATGGTTTACCAGGTTGTTAAACATGGTTTTCCTTTAATAAAACAATTCTGTGCTCCCTTCAGAATTCCATTTCTATTTAAGCGATCCTGTATTGCACTGTGATAATTGTTGTCATGATATTCCCTGCTATTGAACTCAGAGTAACTGGTCTGTTGTTACCGACTTCACTCTTAAAATCGCCTTTATGTATTGGCAATACATTGGCATTTCTCCAATCCAATGAAATTTCTCCCGGGTACAGAGATGTCCTCATGATTAACCTTAAGGTTCAATGCACTCTCTTTCCGTCTTCCTCAAAATTACTGGGTATATACTATATGCCATCAATTCCAGAGCTTCATTCGCATCCAGGGGCGACAGTTTCTCTAATAAAAAAGTCTTCTGACATTTCAGTATAGCTACACTGCTTGACAAATTTAACAGAATACGTGGGACGCGTGGTGTAAGCTTGCGATGAAACGGGACAAAATTTGGTATGGTGGTGTACCACAGAATGAACATGAAATGAGGAGACAGCGAGAAACTTCGGACAGGCATGAGGGACATTTATAGGGGTTGTTTAAGAATTACCAAAAAAGGTCACATTGCAGAAATCGATACAAGATTCTCCAAATTATGGTCACATGATATCAGTACGGAATATGATTCAATACAACGGTTAAACAGTCCAGATATTGGTGAACCATTTTCGATATAAAGGCGTCTATAATATTCTGTTGTGACAAATACCATTCTTCCACCAGCGAAGATCTTAGCTCCAGCAATAGTCATGTCCGGTGTGTTTGTCTCAGCGGTCACAGCCGCTGGTGTAAGGTTCAGGGAATGTGTAGAGTCAAGTCCGAGTTGGGTCATCACTGGTGCCTTCGGCCACAGAGGGATCTTGAGACAGGTGAGCAGTGGACTGCGTCGATTCCGTGTCCGGTCCTGGTCCTGTTGCAGAAGGTCCTTAGTGTGTTTAGCTCAATCTTTCCGTTTGAATGTTTCCGTTCAATTAGGTTGAGTTGTTTCATTCAGTTACTGGCTTTAGTTTTGATGAATAGCAATAAATGTCCTCCGCCTAGAAAACACCTCTTGCGCAAACTTCGTGAAGGCCAGAACTCCTCCCTCGAGTCTAGAAGGTGATGCTTCAGTCCTGCTGGTAGATATGTGAGTTCCGTCGTAAGTCGACAGCGGAGGTCTTCATAATGGTCGCAGCTGTACATAATGTGGGACAATGTTTCTGTCTCTCCTCATGTGCAGAGGGGTCTTCCGTTATTCGAAAATAGGTTAACTTGGCGTTGAAGGCAACATGGCCCATCAGAAGAAACGTTGTAAATATACCTGGGTAGAACCAAGAGGGGGATCTAGAATACACGCATCCGACTGTGGGCAGGAACTTCCTGGTAATATGCCCTTTTGTTTTAGGAGCATCTCTGATGCTCCTAAAAACCCAACTAAATAAGGTCATATTGCTCTGTGTATATTGACTGTAAATAGCGTGTATTCTTTGTCGACTTTCTGTTTTCCTGGAACATGAGATTTCGGGAGAGAAAACCATGATACCATCGCTTGAGACCGATTAAATTAGCCACGTTGTAAAAAGGCCAATAAAAATTCCTCATCATCGATGAGACTCGAATTCAGGTCTTTTCCATCCGATGTGGAAAAGACCAGAGTTTGTACATAGTTATTATCCTGTTAACTGTTCTACCCACGAAGGCGTTTCTTACTGGCTTGCCGAATTAAAAATATTGGGGACATTTCTCAACCTCTGTAATAACACAGCCTACAGACTTCCTGACATTTCTCGCCATCAATAATATAATCATGCGTGAAAATTCGTGCACTTTAGTAGACGAAATCGCAATTCACGACATTAGGACTTAAAAGCCAGCAATGTTCAAATCTTCATCAGATAGGTATTATCAAACAAAAGCGATCCTACTACAGTTTACCTTCTGAGCAGAGAATAACGTCCTGGCTATTATCTCAAGAAAACTTTTATCTAAAACGGGTCATTAGTATCAGGTTACCATATGATCATTAACACTGCAACGCCGAGAAAGGTCACTGTATAGGCGTCAGGACACGTGCGGTGTATCTTTGCACAATTGTTGGAAACAGGCGTTAATAACCAGGAAATTAATTATTATGGAGTTACCCTCAAGTTTTATATCACTTACTCTATTGTTCATTAGATGACCACGGTAACAAGGCTGAACACGCCTTTACATAAACCTAGCTCGACAAACGGGTTATGCGAAATTTTTTGCTACGGAACGCTCTGAAAGCAGAAGCCGAGTTCCTAAGTTCGTTTAATATGTGTCTATTTGACCTACCTAACAGGTTTTTAATCCCTTGTTTTTATATCCTTTTAGGGAAGAGCTCCAATAACAACCTTGCGCTTGAGAGCAAATAAATTGATGGGTCAATAAAATGAAATGGTTCAAATATAAAAATTATATATTGTCGGTCTGCAATAAAATAAGTTTGTCTGGCGTGGTTGGATGCGCAATTGATGTGGGCAGTCTGAAGACGTCTACTCCAAACACTAAGTACCGTAAAAAAAAGTAAATAAAAACAAATAATATCGATGAAAAAAAAATATATATACTAAATTTTTTTTGTTAAGTTAGTTCTGAAAGCTGCCGAGAGTGGAGCCACAGTCGCAATCAGAAAAAAATGACGTAAGCCAACTACATGTGTGCATTGTTAGTTTCTAAAAGTCATGGAAACTATCAATTCGATTAGCAATATTCAAATTAGTGAATAAACGTTGTACAAAGCTATCTCTCTTGTAAATAGAACAAAAGAACATTAATCGTTAGGTTAGTTTTAACATCCGGGGATTTGTTTAATGTAATATTCAGAATCATTGAAATAAGTGGTGCGCTAGTCCTAAATTGTCCATAGTTATGTAACTATTAAGGAATTAATTTGGTGTAGCATAATGTTTTAAAACTTGGGAGCTTATTGCTGATTTGTGCTGCCCTCTGGCGGAAAATTTCTTCAGAAATTTTGAACAAACGCAGTGCACTACTGGGCAGCGTGTGTTTTTTGTGAAAAAATGTACGATACATCGTAAAGACTTTTCTTCTGTCCGAAAGATATTCAAAAAGCGTGTAAGATAGAATGTAAGCGATTGCGCATGTCCTCAGAACGTTGGTTGGTTGCTAATTTTTCCACAATCCTGTTATGAGTAAAATGTCCGAATATTCCTGGTAACAGAGGGTATACCGGTACAGAACCGGGCCAACAACCACCTACTTGTTAATGTAAACAGCTTCGAGCCAATATATTATTACGAGCATGGCAATTACGAAGACACCTTTCCCTTTGCACCCACAGCGACGAAGCATCCTGGAAAAGCTAGTTCATTAGCATATAGTTAACATGTAATACAGAGGACACTGTGGATCTTTGATTACATAGGTGTGTTGAGATCGTATGAGCAGTTGTGACTCATCTATGCCCCTGAAGGAAGAACACCTTCTTTTAGCATCTCAGGAGATCTTAAGTGGGAATTCTAGTTGGATCTTGATCAGAGTCGAATTAATAAAATGATCTCTTATTATTCACTTAAAATGTAATCTCATTTAGCTTATTAGACAATTTTTTCCACGTGCTCAAAGACAGATTTCACAATTTCACTTTTGGAAGAAAGTACAAAATAGATAAAAAGATAAAAGCTTATAAAATAGATAAAAGCTTCCAATTGTAACATCACCTTTCCGTCTGTATGAGTTTATTGAGAGAATTTTGGTGACGTCCAGCCATTATGAAGCAACCAGATCTTCTGAATACACTGTCCTTCTAGTGCATCCGTTGACAACTCGCTCTAGTAATTTTGTCAAACGGCATTACGAGTATCTTGACGGTGACCACCTATATATACACCAGTGTAGTCAGGGATTAAGTATGGCATCCACTGGAGGACAAAATATAAGCCAGTGAAGCTGCAGTCCAGGACTTTAGAAATCAGTGGAGCTCCAAAATGACTATGTATAGGGCACAATATCAAAAGCTAACCTTTCTGACATTGAGACATAGGCTTCCAGTGTATTTCAAAACTACTTAATTAATTAAAAAGTACTTAATGTTCCCTTATGTTTTGTGCACATGGACGTATATAACGATGTACTTTCATACTATATTTTTTCCAATCACTATCTGAATTTGAGATTGGGACCATGAAAAATAAATAAAACTCGAGCGATTACTCTAAACATTTCAAAGGTGATCTGATATATTTTACTATAGTGGGGTAGTCAGCTGCTAGTTGAACCGACATTGCCAGGATGTATAGAGGGTCCCTTTAATGAGGTACGCCTGGACCAACACACTTAATACTCCTAATGTTGATTAACAACTTTTTTTAGGAGCTGGAAAAGATTATTGTTTCTAGGAAGGGAACTTTCTTACTGGTATTGTACGTCTTTCTATGAAACCTACATTGGAAGGATGTGAAAACCCATTTATTTTTGAATATAGTCAGCCCTTCAGTCAACACACTTTCCGGTACGATCCACTACTTTCGTAACCCATTAAAAAAAATTTCAGAAGATTTTTGACTCAAACCATCCAACAACTATGATGGATGGAGTTGTTGACTGCATCCATCACAGCTTTGTCGCTGTCAAATGTATTTCCTTTCAAGTTCTTTTTTCAGATTTGGAGACATAAAGTAGTCCGATGGCTCCAAATCCGATGAATAGGACGGATGCTGTAATAGCTCGAACCCACAGTCACGCAGTGTTTTCTGAGTTACAAATGCTGTGTGAGGTCCAAGATTCCTCACGGAAACGTCTCAGTAGGTTAGAATAATACTCGGCATTGATATTGGCACCTCGATCCAAGAAATCAACCATGATCACTCCTGCATCTCAGATGATGCCAAGACTTCACCTTCCACACTTCAATGTCCTTCATAAAGCTGGAAAGTATAGTTACAAATTGAAATTCTTCGTGAACACAGAAGCGTCACAACACAAATTGGTAAATATTGTCTTTCACGAAAACCTTTGCGATGTATATTGAGCTAAAAAAATTTCATCCCCCACCCTACAATCTAGGAAAAGCAGGTGTTCCTGTAAAGGTAATTTTAGAGAAAAAAAGTTTTTTTTTTCTTTTTTGGATTCTTGTGCGAGCAAGTCGATTTAAAGGAAAAGTATGATCATGCAATGAATGGTCATGTGACCTTTTTTTATTATATTTTCGAACAACAAGGGCGTGTCAATCAATAAGTATTTTCCCCCCTATTCCCGGGAGCTTCGACTGACCTTTCAGTTATAAGATGAATGCGGAAGCGGAGGACAACAAGAAAAACGATTAATGTATTAAAAACTGATCGGTTCCTTAAAGGTAAAGAAGTCATTCACTTACGAGATAGGCGCCTCCGTAGCCAGGTGGGCAGGAGCCCCTCACCACCAAATACGGAGGATGCGGAAAGGTCAGGAAATGACCACTGCAAATCCCCGGAGCAATATGGCCTTAGTTGCTAATGCTCCTAAAAACCAAATAATAACAACAACTTACGAAATATAGAAATAAAAATAACGATTTGGAATGGTTAAACTAGTGGGGTGAATGAAAATGGCCTTTAGGTGTTTTACTCCAATCAATGGCACCATGAAAATGATTATCTACGCCTTTCATAAACACTTCACCTTCCACACTTCAATGTCCTTCATAAAGGCCGAAAATATAGTTACAAATTGAAATTCTTTACAGGAACACTCACTTTCAAAAACACTTCTAAGTTTGCTTTTTCGCAGTTCGGTGGGTGGGTATCTGCTAGTGGAACCAGGGAATGTATAGGATCCCTTTAATGAGACGCAGTTTTGTAAATGAGTAAAAGGATAATTAAAAATAGAAATTTTTACTCTTTGATAAAGGTGATCATTCTTATAGTGAATCAAAAACGTGATTATTTTAACGGGGAATTTAAACTGCGCTCGTTCATCGCTCCGTCCCTTACAGGACTGGTTTCGGCCATCAGGTTTCTCCGGTGAAATTTTATTTGAAAAGCAAAACAGTCTTCAACTGCCAACGCTTTTCACACAGATTCGCGTGTACCTCCGAGCCACTGTCGGGCTTTGAAAGGACCGTGAAAGGCCATCATCACGCTGTTGGCAACCCACCCTTAATCATCACCTTGTCGCAGTGGGCCATTTCCAGCTGACAGTCACAGACTGATGCTGCCGTTGACCACCAAACTCAACCCGTCAACCCCTGACATTTGTTTTGAAGAAGACGACTATTATCCGAACACAGAAGGCAGTTTGATTATTAAATCTCCCGACATTCCTCTTGTTCATCCTCTTCCCACCGCAGCCCAATAATCGCGTTGACACCCTACCTGCTTTTCCGTCCGCATAATCATGTCAACCATTACTGTTGTACGTTCGGGGATAATGACAGTGTGTGTGCTCTACGATCAAACTGTCGGTGCTTTGCCGTAAGCTGCTAGGCAACAGGGACGCTGTTCAACACACGGCTTGTTATTAATCCCCAGCATCTGGAAGGCTTGGCCCGTATGCCCAATACAGTGGCAGGTGTTCGGGGGTTCTCTGCAAAGTGGAAGAGGCAGAACGTATTTCGCCAAAAGGAACTTTTAGTGCGCGTGTGTGGTGATGGGGTATACCCGGCATAAAATCACTGCAATTACTAATTTTTTTGTTTCAGTTTATCCGTTAAAAAAATGGTTAAAAGTCATAAAAATATACTATTCGACTTCGCCTAGTAATGTATAATTTGGATCGATGAGGCTCGCGATTCGCCTTTGCCATTACTCGTAAAAATATCGTTAAAAGAACGATGCAAATATTATATAAAAAAACATAAAACAAAATTTAAGTTTATTTATAAAAGCAATTTTAGATATTACTTTTATTTATAGCTGAAAAAACATGTAGATATATAATAACACCTCGTTTAATCTGGACTTCAGTTATATAATATGGCAAGTTTTAAATTATTTAATGCAATATAAGTTATTGCCATGATGAATTTCATAAAATTATATATTTAGCTGATTTACAGGGTTTATGGAACCATTCCATTTATTAAAATGTAAATTATTATTATTTCCACGTCCGTCTGTCCGTTCGCATGTAATAATGCGACTCCCAGTGGTTCAGACTTCTTGAAATTCCATACTTGACTCTTTTAGAAAGATTTCTCGGCTCTTTTCAAATTTCATTAAATCGGACCAGTAGAAATCCGAAAACTTTTAGGCGAGTTAGCATATATATAATGTCCCTATTTGTCTTCATCATGTCTGTCCGTCCGCATGTAAAAACTCGACTCCCAAATTACGGATTTTCGATAATTATTATTTATTTTTTTATACATATCACATAAGCAATACATGTACCTTATACTGTAGTTGAAGAATTGGATATTATGTTTATTGCTGTGAAATAATATTTTCGGATGGGTAAACAGCGAGAACATAACGATATACAGAGGAGGAACAAAATAATGGTAAAATCTCATATGAAAGTAGCAATTTTTTAAATGGTTGTATATGACGTATTTATGAACTTTTAGTGATGATTTTTTCTTGCAGGTAGTTTATTGGGTACCCAATTTTCTCCCTGACCGCTCATGGCAAGAGATGGCAGACGGCTCTCTTTCTAACGTCATCACTAATACTAGTTTTCCCCAAGATTCAATTCTTTCTCCCACTCTTTTCCTCTTGCATATTAAAGAACTTCTTTCACTGAGTGGAAATCCTATTCATAATTATAGCACATTACATTCCACCTTCCAGTTTGAGGAACCTTGCCTTGCTCAAAGAGCTTCAACTTCTCGAATGTCCACTACCAATTCCTTAATTGCTAACCTCTAGGTAATTCTCCAGTGGGGCATAGATAACGTGGTTGATTTCATCAGTATCCTTTTACTGTCTAACTTTAAACTCGCAGAACGTTTCTTCTTCCTCGTTTATTCCTCCAACTTCCAATTTCTGGTATACAAACTCCCTTCACACGTATTTCCTGAAAATTATAATCTATAGAAATTCAAGTCTAATATCATTAAATATCTTCTTTCATCTTCTCAACGTTCAAACCACGCACGATACTAAGTACCAAGGTCGAAAGCACTCTGAAGGAATGATGATAAAAGGTATGCTTATTTAAAAGTAAGCATACCTTTTATAAAAAGGTATATAAAAAGGTACTATGTGAATTCCAAAGAGGTAAAATTATTGGTGCACGTTTAGCAGGGGCATCGGTGATTTTTTGATATCGAGCAACTGTATCGGAATGATGTCTGCATTCACCGCGCATGGAAAAACAAAATCTGATAGGAAGAACTGTGGCAGAAAATTCAAGCTGAATGAAAGAGACCTCTGGACACTGAAAAGGATTTTAGCCTGAAAACAAAACTACTGCCTCAAAAATAACTGCAGGACTTAACCTGAGTCCCAGCAATAAAGTTTCTAGCAACATGGTTCAAAGAGCTTGCGACGTTCCTTCATGAAGAATGGTCCAATCTTTCTCTTAAGTTGGTTCAAGATTAATTTAGTATTAATATTAGTATGCAGGACTTAACGTGAGTCCCAGCAATAAAGTTTCTAGCAACACGGTTTGGCGAGAATTTCAGAACGCTGAAATTTATGGCAAAGCCGCTATTGCCAAGCCACACGTTACTGATGGTAATCTGGAAAGAGGATTCAGTGGTGCAAGGAGCACAAAAATTCGACACTTGATGACTGGAAATATATATTTCAGACGAATCATCATTCACACATTTTCCAACATCGGGGAGAGTTTACATTTGGAAAATGCCAAAGGAGGCGCATCATGCTGATCCTCTTGCGTCAACGGTCAAACAGCAGGATCAACAATGGTTTGCGAAGAAAACATCTTGGTATTCTCTAGGTCCTCTCATCACCCTGAATGGGTGAATTATTGCCACTGATTACCTTGATATTCTTAGTGACCAGGTTCATCCAATGGTGCAAACATTAAGTCCCACAAACCATGCCTTTTTTTAAAAAATGATAATACTCTAATACACACAGCCAAATGTGTCTGGTCGTGGTTTGAGGAGCATGGAGCCGAGGCTAAGCATCTCCAGTGGCCTGCAGAATCATCAAACTTAAACGTAATTTAACTACTGTGGTAGAGGAGAATGAGAAGCAGATTTTCTCCACCTTCATCATTCAACGAGCTTGCAACGTACCTTCATGAAGAATGGTCCAATCTTTCTCTTAAGATGGTTCAAGATTTATTTAGTATTAGTAGTGGAAATGATGGAAGAAAGCAAGCTTATACAGCATCAACAAAAAAAAAAAAAAAATTCGCATTTTACCTATCCATCACTTCCAACTGTTTGTTTATTTCTTCCTTGAATTTCCACATCGGATGCAAGCTTCTTCCAGCAATCAGCCACCATTTGACTGAAGGTAAACTTCCATACATCTATTCTGCAACCATCCTTCCTTAATTCGAACGTATTCCCCCTCATAGTCTGGGAAAGAGGAAGAATGAATCCCATGAGCATTGAGTTTGGAATCTATGAGTTTTGATTTGAATCTGTATAAAGTACAACAGGAGGTGTCATATAAAGCAAATGGCGGCTGAACACCATATTAGTGCATACCTGAAATTATTATCACGGGTGTTTCCATTTATATTGTCCACTTCTATATATAATTTACAAAAATCTAAAAAGGAACGATTAAATGTACTTTAATCGTTTAATTTACTTTGAACACCAGCACGTGCAGCCGAGGTTTTGATTTCGAATTATTGTGCCATACAGCGACGGAGCCAAAACTGCAATTTCACATGAATTTGTGGGTGGGGTTTGCCGTTTGAGGTCAAGCATTTCCGAAAGTCGGGTGTAACCGATTAATGCTTATATTCATTAGCAAGACCAACATTCTCTTTCTCTTTGTTCCACACTTAGCATCCCACGCTGCGAAGAGTTTTTTGCTCATATTCGAGACTATTTTTTAAGGGGCGAGAGCGCACAGTGCTGATTGATATTCCCTACATCGTATCCAAACAAAGAGATAAAACGAATAGTTTTTGATACAATAGAATCATAACTTAGGTGTCCTCATTTGAATACAACACCTTCTTAATGGGGTGAGTTTAAATGATTCATCCTCCAAAACTTTGTGGGCTGCAATTTACGGTTAGACCAGCTTAAGCTTAATTAAGTTTTCTCACAGCTCATTCTTATAGATAGAGGCCACTTCCAGCTTAACCTTGTTCAGCAATTTGTTACGATGCTGACGTGTGATTTACATGCCTGGCAAAGATCCAAGTGGGGGGAGGGGCAGAATAGCTACTTTTAGATCAAAATGTAAAGTAGGGATCCCACCCCCCGGGTATATCTCATTTGTTTTTGTTGTCTGCATCACTCAATTTCTTTTATATGTATTGTCAAGTTTATTTTCTGGGTTTCAAGAAGACAATGACGCCAAGTATTATCAAGACTAAGTACCTCTGCAATAAATTGCCCTTTCAGAGGTATTTGATAGAGAAATAGCCAAGTATTTCAATGATTGTGATGCTGAAACTTAGATATCATTCATGACCTTACTACTCCATTCGCCGTATTACGATTTTTGCCGGATTATCAATTTGTAGCGTATTGAGTTGCGCTAAATTTCGATTGGGTAATGAGAGAGGTCTTTTCTTCAACAGCCAGAAATAAATAAATAAATGAAAACATCCGCGCATTCATATGCAACCGATCGAAGTCTTTTTGAAGCAACGTAGTCTGGCTGGTATTGTTAACCATCCCTTCCACCTTCAAATCACCAACAAACTTTGATAGCTTACCTTCGATATCTTTCAATACCATTAAAGACAATAAGAAAAAAGAGGGGACATGTCCACTCCTTGAGTAATTCCACTTTCTACAGTGGTTCACTCCGACCACTGACCATCTATGTCAACCCTCTATCTCCTGTCTTTTAGCTATTCCTGATCCAGCGTAGCATCTTATCCTTAATGCCATTATTAGTATATTATTAATATAATCAAGTATAATATAATTAACGACTTCATCAAGGTAATTTACTAGGTTGGTCAGACATTACCTCCCTTTAACGAGCCCATTCCAGGATCTATCTAGTATACCATTGGCGCCTCTGTAGCCAGGTGGGCAGGAGCAGCAGTGCGTAGCACATGCTTCTCGATTAGACAGGGGTTCGAGCCCGTGACCACCGAATACGGAGGATGCGGAAAGGTCAGGGAATGACCACCGCATATCCCCGGAGCAATATGGCCTTAGTTGCCAATGCTCCTAAAAACCAAATAACAAACAAACAAAATACCATTCTTGTTGAGATCGTCGCCCTGAATTACATTCTTAATCTACTATAGATGTTATCTACCACAAGAGTCAAACTCACGGGCCGACAGTTATGCAACACCTATAGCGCCATCTTTGTGGATTCCGGGGATAATAGCACTTCTTCAGTCCAATGGTGGAGAGTCTTTCCATAGTTCAATGACGGTCCCATTATCACTTCCCCAGGTTGATACACTCCCATGCAGTCTTTTTAATTACAACTAAATACCACCTTCTTCTGGAGTCCAGCTTACCTTTAATCCCAGTAGCTGTTCTGGCAAAGGCTTCTCTGAGGTTAGTATATATCAATTATATATCAATATTGCATTCTGCTGATGGAGATTTCTGTTGAAAATATCGTTGAGTTGAAAACATCTGCCATTTCTGCTGGGCGTTCTTTGATCCTTTTCAGTTAAGGATTTACTTATGAAAAGAGCTCTCGTTCTTAGCTCTCTTTGCTAATCCGTTCTCTCTCTCTCTCTCTCTCTCTCTCTCTCTCTCTCTCTCTCTCTCTCTCTGTTAACTTACTTTATGAGTGGTTTTGTTACATATTCTGTTATAATACTCATAAGTTCATTGAAATGAGAAGGGGAAAGTTAAATAAAAGTTGTATATCACAAGCAACAAGGAAACAATTTATATCAAAGAGCAAACATCACATGAAACCGTTGTGTTCGTTTTTTATTCAAATAAAATGGATATATTTTTAAAAAGGGCAGGTGTGCCGAATAAAGTGACCATTCAGTACACGTATAACCTGGTACGATACGCAACACTATCTCTGGCGTTTGATTGTTGGATGATGAGAAGCCCAATAAGATAATTTTCTTATATCAGTATTGAAATTTGGACTGTCATAACCAGATGGCCAAGGGCTAGGATACAGAGGAATATTATTAGTGTACCAGAACATCTTCATTCAAGATGTTCTGGTCCACTAATAATAATCCTCCGCAATCTCGCCTTTGGCCACCCGGCTGTGACAGCCCAAATTTCAATGCTGATATAAGAAAATTATCAATAATTTAGAACCTTGCAATGAGGCAAAATTTATAAGCGTTAAAGACTTAGGCTTTTCTGGGGTTTAAAGATAGGAAATGATCTCTTTATGTGACCCTACTGTCCAATGTTTAATCCCTGAACAATAACACGCAGAGATTTCCGCCACATGCTTCTCGTAAATGGAGAAACGTCCATTAAATTTTTTTGCACATTATATTCCATAATCCAAGTTTTGAATACCCTAGTACGATTAGATTATACCATTTAATCAAAATCTGTGCCATAAAGACCCATCTTTAATCCAGTATAAATAAATTAATAAATGATCTTTATTGATATATCAGTTAATATATATTGAACTAAAATACTTCCATCTCTCCTTCTAAACTCAAGACATTTTTAAGTTGGATTCGGTTGGGTTGTTTTACTGCTATAAATGAGGGGATGGTTGAGAGGAGAGGGTGGAACTTAATGGGCACCAATCTTCTTGGATTAATGATATACTGGGTCCCTCGCTGTTTTCATATTTATTTTTATTAACGATATTCATGAAGTCAATCTTATTTTCTAAGTTTCCAGGTGATACAGAGGTTGGTAGTGATTTCGTATTGCAGTTGTTAGTTTTGAAATTCGTAAAATCACAGTTTCTTTGGCTACGAAGTCATCTTCCTAATCAAGCATCACTCATCCATTTTCACCTCACTGTATTGAAAGAACAGACCGATTCATAGCATATTGGCTGATGGAAGACTACGCTGCATTAACTCAAAGCTTAGGGCTCAATACACAGGAAATTATTCCGCTTACTAATGTGATTACCTTAAAATATTAGATCGGGCTACGCTTGGAATCCAAATGGCACTGCTCATTGCTTAATTTATCGAAAAATTACGAACACCTGTTTTTTTTTTTGTTTTTTTTCGCTGATGTATTTTATTCTCATGAGTTCGGGTCAGTAGCAATGCGAAATGGACTGCCGGAGGGATGACCTCGCCTTTTGGGCTCCACCAATCGTTTCGAAATCCATGAATCCGTGATTTGTGACACCAAGGGAAGCTATAATTATGAAAATGAAGACACACCGAGTCATTAAAGAAAACCATCGCTTTATGATTCACCTTCGTGACGAACGACATTAAGTTGGGCGACATTATGAAAGAAGCTACTGTTAGCTTTCGCATTTCCTGCGAATAGGTACAAGAAAACCTATCTGGGGAGGATAATTAAGGGAAATATTGCGGAAAATTGTTGGTCATGATTCTGATTAGTTTCTACAGCATTTCAGGATCTATTCTGAGTTATTATAGCTTCGTTAATATGCCACTGCTGTAGTCCAAAGAATAGAAGACACTGGTCCCCCAAATCTATATACGTGGGAACATCGAAATGTAATGGAACAACTTCTTCAGTGGCAACTTGAATTAGTGGTTAAATCACCTACGCCAATATATCATCCGCTGAAGCTGTCATATCTAAAGAAAGCTACCAACAAGAGAAGTAATCTTTAATTCAATGGCTATTATCTTCTAAGTTTAGCTAAGTTGGTTTTTCATTGAAAAATCTTATAATTTATTGGCGATGAATATTGAGGCTTTGTAATGCGTTTGTCTCTTTAGAAATCATGATCGTTTTGGCGATTATTCCGGGTGCAACATTTACTTGAATATACACTGTATTGCCAAAGTATGCGGATACCCCTGATGTTTGGTAAAAATGAACCATATCTGTCAACCACGTGTCAAAAATATGTTTAAAATTCCTGGAAGTAAACAGATCGACGAAATACAATATAAAAATAATGCAGGTGTTGAGTTTAGCGACTTCGAATGGGGAGGCATCATAAGATGCCATATCAGTAATCAATCTTTTCGTTCCATTGCAGAAACTTTGAGGTAACCAGATGAAAGGACCATGGTGTTTTTACAGCCCGGAAATGCTAGGCTAGACCACAGAAATTGGCGGAAGGAGACCTTGGGTGGGGGGGGGGCTCACAAGAGTGGTACGTGGATCTCATATGCCATCTTCGAATATTGCCAACCAGGAGTTCAGGTAGGCTAGCGGAACTGATAGTGTAGTACAAGAACGATACATAGGAAGCTGCATGGCATCGGATTTTCCAGAAGGACTGTAGTACCAAATCAAACACCAGAGCATGCAATGCAGTATCTACATAGCTGATTACTTCTGTCGTGCTTAATTCAACTTAATTGGTCATTAGAAAGCTGTATTCTGCAGTGAAGAGTCACGGTGTGTCGTCTCACCTGTTAAGTTTAGCGGAGGTGCTGTCACTTCCTGGAGTTCTTTCTCGGGGTTTGGCTTTACCCATTGGCCCTCGTTCTTGGAACAAGGAATATCATGCACTACGTTGACATTTTGGACAGTTCCCCTCTACCTAGACTGAGGCAAGAGCATGGGGTGGGCTGACCTCTATTCCCTCTCTGCATAATAATGAGAACTTAATATACTGCACGGCCTATAGTGATTTGGTTTGAAGATCGGCATGGCCAAAGCTCCGACCTTAACGCCATTGATCACCGTTTGGATGAGCTAGAACGTCACTTTCCGACTAGGTCGACAAGCCTGCAATCAGTAGCTGAATTACCACCTGCTTTGAGGAGAAAGGAACCAAAATACCGCTTTCTTGTTATCAAAAATTCGTTTGGAGTTCACCGACGAGTGCCAGTATAATTAAGGCCAAAGGCGGCGGACAGGTTTGTTTGTTTATTTCTTTGTGGGTTTTGTGGTAAGGGCGACCAGGCCATAAATGCGTCTAACCATGACAGAGATAAATGCGCAGATGGGCAGACACATTATTAAATGTTATATCCATAAAGTGTTCTTTTTTTTAAAAAAACATTTGGCTGGTTAATTTTGGCATTATAGTATAGAAATAAAAAAATGTTGGAAACAATCATCATAATACAGAAATGATATTTGGCTACATCCAAATATTATTTGGATGTAGCCAATAAGTCAATTGTGCGTGTGTGTGTGTGTACAAATGCAAAAAGATAACACCGTTATACAGAAATGAAACAAGTTTATTCAGTAGTGAAAAATTTTGCATACAATGCAAACAAAGGCACAAATGTCAGAAAGGCGATTTCAAACCTGACTAGAAACAAATTAGGTTTCTTTCTTTCTTTTTTTTTAAAAATATATTTGCTACCAAATTTTAGATTGTTTTATGGTCGAAAATAGCACCGAGATTTTAACCAATGAAAACAACTAATAGCACATCACCTAATTCTTACGGAAATAACCCATTGACACATTATTTATATGTGGCCTTTCAGGAGACAAAACTTAAGAACTACTACACCTTATAATCATGGCCCACATGCTTGATTCGCAAAAAAAGAATCTCTTTGTATTTGATTTTATTTCTTTATATGATTATGAATAATAATTTGTGCGCAGTCTGAAAAATAAATGTCCAACCTTGCACGTTTAGGAGTCTAAGGCACGTCTCGAAGAAGTTTATAAGTACTGTCCTAAGGCATTGCTCAAGAGAGAGCATAATTTTAAATCGGAAGAATTCAATTGGCTACTTCCAAATGTTAGCTAATCATATCTAAATGATGAAGTGGATTACAAACCAGACGTATTGTATTTTTTTATTTGAAAAATAAAATATTTTGAAATAAATTGAAAGTATCTTTTAAATATTCTATAAAAGTTTTGTTTGATATGAATTATATCAAAATTTTGGATTCGTATCCTAAATTAAACGCCAATTATAATTTTTAATAACAAGTGGTTTTATTCTATGAGCTCGTATTTTGTTAAAATTACCCCAAAAACCAAAATTAAACCAGATCACTAACCAAAAAATCGTGTTTTTGGTTTGGTTAACCAAAAATCATGTTTTTGGTTAATTAATCAAAATTTTGAATTATTAAAGTATTTTAAATTAAACACCAATTATAACAAGCGATTTTATTCTTTGAGCGCATATTTTATTTGTACTCGTATTTTTGTAAAATTACACAGATATGATAAAGAAGATATATTCTATAGTCTATACATTAACCAAAACATCATGTTTTTTTTTTTTTTTCGATTTGGGGATAACCGAAAGTCTAATTACGAATACACAAGAGAAAAATAATACTGACAATCGGAAGTGTATGTTTTATATTAAACTACTATACCAGAATAATGACAATGGTAATAATAATTATTATTACTACTTATTTTTCTAAAAATATACGAAGGTCACTCAAAGCGTTACCTTCCCCGATAATAAAGGATTTACTTTTGAATACTCATCGTTTGAATACCCCTAGTTTTACCCTCATAAAAAGAAGATTACTATTTATATCTATTACGTTTGAAATAAGAATTTTTTTCTTCATTTTTATCTATGGGGTAATCTATGTAATCCATTATTATTACGAAAGAATTTTAAAGAAATTAAATTCTGCCAAAATAATCATTAGCAAATACCGTATTTAATCGAATCCAATATACACAGAAAAAAATTTGTTAAAAAGTTTGAAAATTTTCAAAACGTTGGTTTTAAATTTGAAGTATAATTAAACAGAATAATCAAAATTATTTATAATTTTTGATATTCTATTTAAATATACTTTTTTATAAAAATGAAAATACGCAAGTTTATCAATGGCTTAAGCACAAATTCATTAGAAGTATTCCCGGTAGCTTTGTTAAACAGAAGGATATTTAAGGGACATTTTAAATTCCCAGAAACGAAATGTATCTTGATTTAAAGTTAAGATCCAATTCTTCAAATTTTATTGCCAATATGTTTTGGCAAAATTATTTTCTGGATGAGAAACCTACACTGGAAAATTTAGCAATTTTTCCTTCTCCAGATGAATCACCACATGTTTAAATCGATGACTGAAGTATTCCTGTTTATGCAAAATTATTAAGGCACAAAGTACATTAACAACTATTCACTGGGAACTGAAGCTTTTCACGCAATCTCTGCAAACAATACTACTGAGGTGCGCTTGCAATTTTACTACTTTCTTTTATATCAAAACTATGGAAGAAGGTGACTCTTATATTCGAGTAAATACGGTAATAACATTCCTAAAAACATTAGAAATTACTCTGTTGCATAGATATCTAAAATCAGCTTCTGCTTAATACATTTAATCTTCTTGCTTTCCCATTCAGTCATTCTATCTCTTACTTTCAATACATCTCGTCGTGAGCATTATCGAAGTCGTTGCAGATTTTTGTTTTGAATACAGAAATGCTTTTTATACAGAAAACAAAAAACAACAACATAAACACGACACACTTTTAACAACAAGTAAAAACAATAAAAAAAAAAAAGAACCAACCTGTCTAAAAAACTAAGAAATGAATATTTAAGTCTACATCTAACTTCTACACATATTTATACGTGTATGTATGTATGTATAAGAGTCAATCGTCAGCCTTAGTAGGCTGGTCTTGGCACACAAATTTAAGTCACCAGCGCATTTTATACACCAAGAACATCTGAGCTCTCACTATGAGTTCCTTGACGCAAAACATAAACAATGCCACATATTTGAATTGAGCTTATCAATGAAATATCAAATTGGAATGCTAGTCTACTTGAAGTTTTTTATTTGGACGGAGGCAGTGAAATCCGGTCTCGCACCGATCTCCTAATCAAAGTTTCATCTACTTAGTTCATGGAAGACATACCACAGACTTCCGACAAGTCCATTTTGAATAATGTGAGCAGTTGTCGCTAGGAGGCACTGGTAGGCAGCTACGTTGATATGTACATCTTTCACCTTTAGGGCCACTTTTAACAGCGATTATGGGCATACGGAAAAATCTTTCTTAAGTCGTCTTTTCTTTTGCTTTAAGTGCGTTGTGAAAGTACGGGAACCCCATCCAGAAACCTCATAGTGGATAAGGGTGGCGGTAGTAATGCTCCAGCTTGTCTATAGCGCAACATCACTTGATCCAGAACTCCAAATAACATCGGTGAAGGTGGCTCGATCGATGCTGGAGTCTTCGACGAGGTTGGAGATTTCGGAGAACCGGGAATGGAAGAACCTTCTTCAGTTGAAGACTTTTTGGTTAAGGCTATACCATTGCTGTTTTGGTAACATGGCTGACAGTAGCCGTGGGTTAACATGTGAGCAGAGAAGGGAAAAGTTTTACCACACTGAGTGCATTTTTCTTGTGGTTCCCCTGGATATAAAGAAAGAAAGAACATTAAGGATCAGTGAGAACGTTAGTGATTCACAAAATATTTTTAAAAATAAATAAAATAAGAAAAATACATTTTGATCTAAATTATTCAAGATGGCGGCAATACTTTAAGTATGGCTGCCTAGGCCAACTTTATATATGTATATAATTCACCTCAAGGGCGCCACGATCTATACAAACCAATTATCCCTCTAAGGAGGTCTTTACTTACAGATCTACCTCCGATAAACGTTTTAAAAGACATTTATTTCCAAGCAAAATAGAAATAACAACAAAACCATTCATCAGCATCGGATTTTAGTAACCTTTCACTAAAAACAGCAATGACCGTGTAGAAAGAAAGCCATTTTTATCTTTTTTTGTGATCAGTCACGGAGGTTGAATGATGGTGAGGTGCTACCGCCTTGCGGCCACTCTTATAACCTACACGTTTATCTACTGGCTTAGCCAGAATGCCAACGTAGGTGACAAAGTCAGAGAGCAGATAAGACTGCTTACAAAAACATTAAAAGCCGGTAATTATGCACCCTTATCTCCTCTACCACGGGAGGAATATGCACGTGTGTGTTGCTATAACATAGCTGGTGGGACATTTTTAAAATCCATCTCGAAGGCTACTCAACCCATGACTCTTAAGCCAGTGACGAGATAGCGAACTCTCTCTCTCCCTCTGTCTGTTTGTGCGTATGTTGCGTGTGTCGACCTCCGCCTTCTTCGTAGGGGATTCCGCTCACGATTCAGAGGATGGTGAGAAGTGGAGGACGACATTCGTCGCACATGTGGATCAAGGTCGAAAAACTGTGTCAGAGCCTACACCACCCCTTGCGACCACACCCTAAAAGCACCTTACCCCCCTCGTAAATTGATGAACAGGCGAATATGTCTTGTTTTTTATACCCCCTTCATCTTTCCCCATCTCTCTGTCTTCAAAGCGATCTCTCACTGTTCCGTTTTAATCTGTCCTTGGTCAGTGCCGCTGCATTCTTGGCCGCCACAGTGTCGTTTTAGTCTTCGCTCACCACTGCCCTTGCTCCAGTTCGGTCTGTTGTTTATCCAGTCCCCCCCCTCGCTTGCCCTCTTCTCCCCCACCTAGCTGTATGCTTCAAGAGGTGACGAGTTATTTATTTAGCCTTTTTCTTAGTGAAAATTCGAATCACGGTAGCAGACGAATTGGTTGGGAGGTAACAATTTGCATTTGTGTGGGTGTTTTGGGAATACCACTCGTTCGTTGTAGTTTCTTCAAGGAGTAAACAGCCTTAGGACAACAAACTTGAAGAGGCTTCGGAATTAAAAAAAAAAGTCGGCAAATATTTAAAGGTGTGTTCTGAGGGCGGTTTGAAACAGAAGAATCAGCATAAAAACCTCATTCTAAGTTTCTTTTTTTAAACGTATTCACCTCGAAGCAAAGAGTTTAATCCTTGAAAAATATTCTTCAAGTTGAGCATCAGTCTTCCACAGCTGTTTTTAGTTTCTCAACATCTTTAAAATGAGTTCCACGAAGATTAGAATTGAGGTTTCTGAACAAATAATAGTCACTTGAAGTCAGATCTCGACTGTACTGGATGATCCAATTGTTCAAATCCACATTCGTGAATTTTAGCATGTGTATCCCAGGCTACGTGCACGGGTGTATTGTCATGGAGAAGCAAAACCCGATGACCCAACTTTCCCCGAATTGCAGCTTTTAATTTTGACATAAGGCTGGCATAATATTCCATTGTTATTGTGGGTTTAGGTGCATGGTAATCAATTAACAACAGTCCTTTTCTTCCCAGAAAACTGATGCCAAAACCTTTCCAAGACGGTTGGGTTAGAAACATTTTCGGGGTTGGAGATCCCTTGTGCTTCCATTGCATGCTTTCTAATTTGGATTCTGGATCATAAATGTAGCCAAGTTTCCACCAGCCGCCAAACGAGATAAAAAAATCTATCTGGATTATCAAAGATTAATTTAAAAATTATCTTTTGATGATTCCACCCTCTGACGTTTGTCAGAGGCTGGAATCATCACGAAGAAACTTTTCCATAAATAGAAAGGTTTCTGTGAACCCATCTTGCGTAAACTGAACATTCCCAAACATTCATATACTGTATTATTGTTGAAATACTTCCACAGGAAATGTTAAGTACTTTTTTCTCAAGTCCACAAACTTTAAATCTTCTATTTTCAAGAATTATTCGTTACAAACTTCGACACATGTCATAATCTGATTTGTAAAAGCGTTGTAGTTTCTCCCGATATCACAATACTTTTGGTAGCATAGTATATATAGGTCTATTAGAAAACACTCTTCGTCTTCCTCATTGCCACAGCCCTAATTTTGAAATGCGCCAAGCTGTCCTCACAATAAAAACAGTAACAACCAATCATGTTCGCATGTCAATAATGCGCATATCAAATAGAACCTCTTTGAAGAACTACACCTAAAATTATAAATATGCATGAGCAGGTGGGTCATATGTAGAATATGATAACGCAAAATGAAGGCTATACTTTATATATTCATTACCTACAGACAAACAGACGTTTCAGATTCCAGACAATTTTCCCCCCTTGCCCATCCCTTCTCTCTTTCTTCTTCTTCTTCTTCCTATTCGCAGAGGAAGATTAATTTGATCTTTTATCATTTTTGATATAATAATTTCGAATAAATTTGCACTGCTATAACCAACTCAGCATACAAGTTTACCTTCACAAGGGGATTTAAGGCGTATAGGTTTGTGTTTTTTATTTTCAAATTCGATATAATTTAACAACTGGTTGGCAAATCATTGCTGTAACCGTGGTAAGTACACTGTAGCGGATTACGTCTACTTAATGGTAAAGGAAATTGGATTATAGTATTTTTCTTTCTCTAAGATATTCGATCCTATCCTGAAACGTAAACAGAACGATTGCCTATATGTCTATTAGAAAGTACCATGCCCTCTCCTCCCCCGCAATCTGACAAATTCAACTGCATGGGCTGTAAAAACGAGCGGTTAATCACGTCTTTAGTAGGCGGAATAGCCCTTCATTTCTTACGAGGGGCGTCGGCCTCTCTTTACAAGTTACTGGACATATGAGGTGTGGTTGTGATACGTCTCGCTGGTGCATTAACAGTAGCCGAATGCAGCTTACCTCACGACTGTGGGTGGACTGAGAAGGTAGACGGAGATTTGAATTCTTGTGAACTATTGTCTTACTGTGAGCAATGATAAGAAGCTCTAACCTGCTGAGAAATCGAAGGTAAGTGAACTCTGAAGCCAATGTCGGGCTTTGCCAAACTGTTGTTTCTAGTTCTTTGAATGGTAGGAAAGAACAGAAGATCCAATTAAATATTTATGCATCGCAACCATACAACAAGAAAGAGAAGTGTAGGATATTTAAAATATTCGAGGACACTCAAAAGGGATTGCAGATCCAAATTCGCTGAGGTTCAATATAGATTGACTATACGATTTTTTAATTAAAAAATTCTTAATTGTAAACTTTCTTAGGAATTCCTGGCTTTGTACAGATCTGTGACCGTAATTCATCAAAGATTTTGACAATAATACAGTTTATTATAATGGACTTTAAAGAATTTGGTAAAACTCCAGATTATGGGTACACCTCCGGAGGAAGTGGCTTCTTTTGCTTGAATTCGTCCCGAATTACTGGCGTAAACTAACATAACCTTTTTTCACTAGCCAAAAATGAAAGTCTATTAAAAAAAAAAAAAAAAAAAAAACACTTCGTTTGCTTGAATCCGCCCCGAATTTGGCCATGCCCGCAACGCAGCGACAGGGTGTACCCATAATCTGGAGTTCAGCCAAGAATTTGCTTGCCCAATACCGAATCGATTTCATTAACCAAGATAAATAAATAAATCAAAATAATGAATTACCTGTTATTAGATACGAAGACTAGCATTCAGAACTGCATAAAGTTCTAGGAGTTTTTCAGAATCGGCGTTTTTAAGAAAAACGGTGTTGAAAGTTTATGACGTCACCACAGTCATCAGAGAAACGGATGCAAAATGACATTATTACACTGGAATACAAGTAGTGCAAAACACACAGATGGCTGATAGTACAGGTCTCTTTAGAGCCAAAACTGTCACGATTTTTAATAATAGGCACCTTTTCTAATTTGCATAACATTGCGAATGTTTTCCGCGCGGTGAATTCCAGTGTGAATGATACTTGTATTATCACATGACCAACGTTTTGCTGAGATCTATGCCATTATCCTACAGACTAAACGTGGGACGCGTTATTTCCACTTTTTATTAATGCGGTTTATATTATTTACTACATTCCAGAGCAATTTATCTTCTAAAATATCAGTAAGGAAACTGATATTTTAGAAGATAAACTGCACTTTCCTCAAAAGTAAAGCGTAGCATGAATAAAAGAAGAAATATATAACTTTTCTTTTCTTCATTACATGCTGTACTCCCTTGTACATTAAGTGACTAAACCAAAATGGCTGCGGTACATTAAAAGTGGACAAGTAAAAATATACGCTCAGTTATTATCAACAGGTGACAATTTTTAAAAGTAGTGCGTTGATGTACCTTCATTTATGTAGTTCATTATTTTGTGATTAACTGTATTTCACAAAACCATCTGTTGCTTGTCTTACCCTTTTCAAACAGCCCTTGCTGTTTCCTGAGTAGACTATTCTCAGAAAAATTTACAGTCTGAGTATTAAGCAAGAATAATTTTTCTTGTCCTAATTGGGCATTATGAATCCATTCGATCTTTTTCTAGAACCAGTTATCTTCTTCATGGAATTTCAACTGGCTGCTATCGCTCCATATTTTTTTTTCCGCGAGTTCACGTTAGCTCCTCAATTGGCATTTCTTCTTGAAACTGAGGTCCATTGGCCACTGCTCATCCACTTCTACTTATTCCAGAAACTGCACTGCAAACCGAATATCATTTGGATCACCATCTTTAACTATTTGGTCTTCAGAGAAGAGTCTTTCCATTTAAGGGACTTCCGTATGGTGGACACAAGCATGTCCAGATGGCGAAGAACTAACTACCCACACAGCGCTGCTACCTTGAGGGTTGGGTCCCACATTTCATGGCAGAACTGTAAATATTTTAGTGGGAGTAGGGGACCGCCCTACAATATAACCACTTACGTACCAGGGGCCTTTAAATTTCTTTATTAAGACACACATACCGATTTGAACATGGCCCAGCGTGGTAGTTGTGCATATATCGCAACTCACGTAGTTCCACCTCCATATTTCAACCTTGCATGTCATTATGATATACTAATTCATCACAGTGCACTGAAAATGGACGTTCGCGGGGTTGGCATATATTATCAGAGACTCTGGTGGCAGGAGACGTAACTACTCCTTTAGGCAAGTTTTGATCTTTCTTGAAAGTCCGACAAGAATTCCAGAATGTTCTACTTGTTCCTAAAAAACCTTTATTCAATTATTTGTTAATTTTAATTTTATTTTATTTTTTAAATTATCCGTCCAGGGTATTTCTTCTACAACAGCCATTCTGTAATGCTTGAGTGTGTAGGTTCTTTACACCTCTGCTACACTGGTTTCCATTTGGCAGCCACATCCTTCATGGAACATACATCAATCTTAATGATTCTATAGCAGCGCCCCTTGAGCAGTTATATCAAATTTCCACACGCTCTTTAGCAAGTACCAAGAAACGCCGACCGTCGTGAACGTACTTGAGATTCTCTGAATGGTTTGTGGTCCGAAACAAGGTCGTTTTGAACCAAATGACCTTTCTTCAAGTTGCTGCACCAACTCGGAGCCAACTATAAGATTCGATGTAGCTCGTGGCACGGAGCTACGCCCTCTATAAACATATCTTGCCTCCTCTGACAGATGAATGATAGCTCTATATATGGATACATACGCTCCAGGTTCGTTATTTAAAACAAGGCACACCCTCATCATACACAACGTGTCAGCGGGACCCTGTGAACCTCAATGTCCGCGCCCACCAGGGGAGATGGAAATGTGACCCAGTTGTGTCTTGGTTAGTGGACACCGCAAAGCTACTATTTTATGGTATTCTGCTTCTGGGGAATGTATGAGGAAATTTTGGGGTTGACGAGTGAACTCCTTATATCAAAGGGGATTTTCCCCTTCAAGTAATGTTTGCTTTGAATGTAAATTTGCATTGTTATATGAAGTGTAGCAACTTGAGGATACTGTGGCTGTTATATGTCAGATGTCAATTATGTTGATGTCAAGTGACTGTTTGTTATTTATGGAAGGCCCAGTCATGTAATATAATTCACAGAAGTAAAATTATATTACGTGACCGGGAGAAACTGGAGTAATTATATTAACTCCAGTTACTCCTTTTCGGAAAATGCCATTTTTACAGAAAGCACTCTGTGAGCTGGCATATTGTCATGGTGTAGAAAACATTCACGCCGTGAAAAATCCAAATAATATGTCCGATTACTTGTTTGGTTATCACACATGAAATATAAAAAAGAAAAATGTAGTTTATGTCAAGAAATAAATCACCAGCGTTTGAATTTTTACATACTTACTTTCTTGACAATATGGAGGATATTAGGATGGTTTTTGGCAACATTTCATGCAAAAAATCCCATCCTAATTATATTTTATAAGTGTATGCATGCGATATATTAATAATTTATAAAACACTCATCACGTTTGTATCGATCGAACTAATGTTTGAATTTTCCCAAGTGGCCAGCGTCCACTATCCATTGTCCACGCATGTAACTTATTCCAGTAATCCTTAATTTGAATTTATTTATTAATTATAACTGAAAAATTTGCCTTCATTCACTTTACTATCTGCTCTCAGAACCTTATGGACCTCAATCAAGTCCACTCTAAGGTGCCTGGATCCAATCACTGTAGCCCACATATTCGAAGTCTTTCCTCATATGGACGCCCTTTTGTCGATCTCACCAGCAGTTGCCCGTTATGGACCCTTTCAAGAAGCTCAATATCCTATTTTTAGATGTGGTCTCCATACTTGTACACAGTATTCCAAATGAGGTCTTACAATTGCCTTATATAGAGTGGGAGTATGACCTCCCTATAACTACAAGTAAATATTCAATAAATCGTCGATAGGATCCCACTGCCAATTGTCCACACCGCTCGGAATACTTCATGTGCACCAGTATCGTAGGTCCTAAATCCCTTTCTTCCTCGACCATTTTTAATCCATCCCACCAGCGTATAAGTTATTTTGTAATTTCCATTCCAAAAGTGTAAGACCTTGCATTTTAGTGTATTAAAAAAACACTTCTCTGACCATCCCTGAAGCCGATTCAAAGTGGCCCTGAAGGACGCAAGTCATTAACCGCTCTCTCGATCTTGACATTATCAGTCAATTTTGACATTCTTCTTCAATGTCATTTAAGAAAATCGTGTTTGGAACCAGCTAGAACATCGGATCAGAGCAAAGTTTTCAGATTGAATGTGTTTTTCATTTTTCTCTCTGAGGATTCAGACCTTCTGATGTTGTACGTAAATTTAAGGCCCTTTAAAGCTATTTTAGGAGTTTAGAATTAATTGAACCACCCTGAGGTCAAACAGACACCATAGACATGGCGTAACTTACCTTCATGAGTTTTAAGGTGGGCTCTTAAGTTACAGGCCAGAGCAAATCTCTTTTGGCAATACTCGCAAGAGTGAGGTTTATCACCTGCAGAGAAAATAAGAAAAATCTATAATAACTTGTTTAGAAAATACTCAACATTTGAAATTGAAATATTTCTAATTTCATTTTTTTAAATTTCAATTTTGGATTGGTGAATTCCAGTATGATTATGGTCTTATTCTTCGTCATCGAGGTAAAAAAGCTTGAAGTAGCTCTAACTTTAATAAACAAGTCCAGTCAGATTCCTTGCCAAATGATGCATTGTCGCGATATGCGCATGCGTATTGTGACAGTTTAAATTATTAGGGCATATGAATGCATATAACACGAAGATTACTAGCAACACTGCAAATTTCGTTAATTTCAACAATTTTCAGACAAACTAGGAAGACTAATTTCAATCATTGAAAGCATCACGACATTACAATGCACTATCATGAAAATACACTGCTAGACAAAATTAATAGAACACGTGGTGTAATTCGTGCAGCTTGCGATGAAGCTGGATAAAATTTGATATGGTGGAGTACCATAGAATAACGAGAAAGTCAGGATACAGCGAAAAACTTCGGACAGGTCTAAGGGACATTTATGGCGGTTGTATAAGAATTACCAAAAAGGTCACATTACAGAAGTCGATACAAGATGCTCGAAAATATAAGACATATGATCCCCTCCAACGGCTAAACAGGCCTGACAGTGGTGAACCATGCTAGACATAAAGGTGCCTATAAGATTCTGTGGAACAAAAAAGGTGCCTATAAGATTCTGTGGAATTCAAATTTTTTAATTGAGGTAACTAGGTAGCTCTAACGCATAATTATATAGTAATACGCTTCACTGTTTCTATTTAATAGTTTCTATTCAAATACTATTGATATTTAATTTATTGATTTTATTAATTTAAACTACCATGCCCCAAACTAGAGCAGCAAAGTAACGGGCACAAAGTGGCAGGAGTGCTGTGACTCGGGGGAGAACTGAGGGGGGCAGTTCTCCAACGCATCACAGCCTAAAGAAATGTGCAACTTGTGAAATGTTTGCCGAACTCTCTGGAACGGAACATGATATTGCCATGGGGGATGTCTTTGTGTGTGCGCGATGCAAGGAGTGTATCGAAATCAGGCAACAACTCAGCGTTCTTATGGGCCTATATGAGAGCTTGAAGGACAGGGTGGATGCCCTCGAAGGAACTAAATTGAGGGGCCCATCAGGCTCTCAGCTGCCCACATCAACGCCAGAGCTTGCACTTGGTCATCACGCAACACAGCGGCAACCCCTAAGGCAGAATGCGCTGGTCCCACAGGAACTAGTTGTTGTTGGTGACTCTATTGTCAGGGAAACGGGGAACATCCTTTGTAAAAAGGATAGGTGGAATAGGACCAGGGTATGTCTGCCAGGGGCAAAGGTTGATGACGTTGTAGAGCGGATATCATCTTTCAAGGGCACAAAAGGTGATATAGTTGTACACGTTGGCACTAATGATATTAAGAGTAGGAGACCGGCAGAATTACTCAACAAGTACAGGTCACTGTTGAAAAAAAGCCGTGAAATAGGGTTGAATTTGAAAGTGTCTGCAATTCTGCCCAGACACGATAGGAGGGAGTATATGATGAGAGCCTTGTCGATCAATTCGGCCCTGGAAGGATTGTGCAAGGCTCAAGGGGTAGAATTTTTTTCAGCCTGGACTGTACTTGTTAACAGGAGAGATTGCTTCTACAGGGATGGGATACACTTAAATAGAAAGGGTGCAAGAATATTTGCTGATGCTATCGAGGCAGTGTTAGGTGGGTCGGAAAACTGCTAGTTTGGGGGGATACAAAGACTAATAGTTTAACAGTAACCGCAGGCAGAGGTGAAGGTGATTCTTGCACAACTTCTATTAGAATAAGAAGCGACCTGGAGCGAGGGGTGTTGGGGGTTTCAGGGACGGATGGCAGTCATCATGGAATAGTTGGGTATATGGGATGTGTTAGGGTAACAAGGAATAGGCATAGGAGCATGTATGCTTGCATGTATACCAATGCTAGAAGTATAGTAAATAAATTTGATGAATTTGAAGTGTTGGTCAAGACATCAAAGGCGGATATTGTTGGGATAGCAGAGACGTGGTGTCACAAAGATATAAGGAATGCAGAACTGGAATTTGGGGAGTACAATGTGTACAGAAAGGATAGACAGGACAGAAAGGGAGGGGGTGTTATGCTGTTAATTAAGAAAAACATAAAATCAAAGGAAGTGCACCCAGTTAATATAGATGAACAGTGCTCTGTTGAGTCAGTTTGGTGCGAGATAAGCACTGCGAAAGGAAAAATAAGGGTAGGAGTGTGTTATAGGCCTAATGACTTGAATGAGTACAATGAACAATTGTACAGAGAAATAGAGTGGGCCAGTAAATCAGAATGTCTTATAATGGGGGATTTTAACTTCCCAGATATTGACTGGAACTTGTGGGTTGGTCACTCACACACCAGTCATACTTTTTGGATTTATTGGATGATTGTTTTCTGCAGCAGCATGTTCGAGAGGCAACCAGAGAAAGTAATACTCTTGATCTGGTTATCAGCAGTGATCATTCGTGTATTAAGAATTTGCAGATAAAGGAACCACTAGGTGGCAGTGATCACAGTGTGCTGAAGTGGGATTTACTCAAAGAGGTAACTACCGTCAGGGGTAAAGGAAAGGGTTTTTGCTTCCGTAAAGGGGAGTACAGTGGTCTCAGACAGTTTTTAAATTCTGTACAGTGGGATCAACTGACGATGTTACCAACAGTAAATTCTAAGTGGGAAGCATTCAAGGAATTAATCGCGGAAGCTACTAGACTTTATATACCGATTAAGAAATATCTTTCAAGGTTTAGGCCTAAATGGTTATCAAATGAACTAATGAGACTCGTGACAGAGAAGAAAAATGCATGGGATGCATATAAATTATCAGGTGACGCAGAAGCCTGTGGCAGATATAAGCTAGTCTGTAATCAGGTCACAAAGGAGGTTCGGCAAGCGAAGGCGGATTACGAGAAATCTTTGGCAAAGGATGCTAAGAAAAACAGCAAGGATTTCTTTACTTATATAAACTCTAAAAGGAAGGGGCTGAATATGATTGGTCCACTTGACATCGATGGTTCGACTGTTGATGATCCTGCTCAGATAGCAAACAAACTGAATGAGTATTTTGCGTCTACATTCACACGTGAGGAATTATTACAGTTTGAAAATGGAAGAAGGTTATCAAATTGTAGCAGGGTGCTTAATGATTTTGTAATAACTGAGAGCAAAGTGGAGGAGAAATTGTTGAAGTTAAACATAAGAAAGGCACCTGGGGTGGATGGGATCTATCCAGTTATTTTAAAGGAGGCGGCAAAGCAACTAAGCAAACCCTTAGCCATAATTATGAGAGCATCCTTGGACTCAGGGGAGGTTCCCACGGACTGGAGATGTGCAAATGTGTCCCCAATTCACAAAGGTGGATCGAAGGGTGACACGATAATTACAGACCAGTTAGTTTAACTTCTGTTCCGGGTAAAATAATGGAGTCACTGGTTAAAGATGCATTGCAGGATCATCTAGACAAGACTGCAGCAATAATTCAAACACAGCATGGGTTTGTTAAGGGAAAGTCTTGTCTGACAAATATGATTCGTTATTATGATGTGGTCACAAAGGAACTGGATGCGAAAAATAATTTTGATATCATATACTTGGATTTCAGGAAAGCTTTTGACACTGTTGCGCATGGAAGACTACCGTACAAATTGGAGCAGAATGGTATTAAGGGTAAGTTGCTACAATGGATAAAAGGATGGTTAAGTGGGAGAAGACAGAGGGTGGTAATCAATGGGTGCTGCTCTTCATGGACTAATGTTATTAGTGGAGTCCCACAGGGTTCGGTGTTGGGTCCACTGTTGTTTTGTGTATTTATCAATGATATTGATGAAGGTATATCAGGCTTAATGTCGAAGTTTGCAGATGACACAAAGGTTGGCAGGGTTGTTAATGACAGTAATGGCAGTGTGCTACTGCAACAGGATCTAGATAATTTGGGCAGATGGGCTAAGAAGTGGCAACTGAAGTTCAACCTTGACAAATGCAAAGTACTGCATATGGGTAGAAGTAACCCCAGAGAAACGTACCAACTGTGTGGTACTACACTTAAGGTGGTAGAAAATGAAAAAGACCTGGGAGTAATTGTGCAGTCAGATATGAAGTTTTCTGAGCAATGCAGACAGGCTGCTAGGGCAGGTCATGGGGTTTTGTCAATGATATATAGGAATTTTGCTAGCAGGGAAAAGGAGGTGATTGTCCCTCTGTATAAGGCAATGGTCAGGCCACGCCTTGAGTACTGCGTACAGGTCTGGAGGCCTCATTTTAGGAAGGATGTAGATTTGCTTGAGCGTGTACAGAGAAGAGCAACACGATTGGTGAGGGGAATGAAGGGATTCTCTTACCAAGAGAGGCTTAAGTTCTGCAAATTGCAGTGGCTGGAGACTAGGCACCTGCGCGGTGATCTGATTGAGGTCTATAAGGCCTTGAATGGGTTGAGCACGCTGAATTCTGATGGGATCCTTCCACTTGTTCAGATTACGAACCTACGGGGACATAAGTTCAAATTAAGAAAGGACAGATGTAGAATAGATGTGCGGAAATTTGCCTTTAGCCAGCGGGTGGTTAATTGCTGGAACAAACTTCCATCTGTCGTTGTGGAAGTTGATAGGTTAAATAAATTTAAGGAGGAACTGGACAGGCATTTGGAGGGAATGGTGTGATGATTTTTTTTTTTTTTTTTTGGCTGATGCTGCATAAGCTCCTACACTTGCTTTCTTGCATTATGTGCCACTACTACTACTACTACTACTATTCCTTGTTGTCTTCAAATGAAATAACGTCTAGAATCTGTAGGCTAAACGGGACTCCTATTTTAATTTGAACAGTGTTTTTGGAGACACTCTTCACAATAAAATAATTTTTTTTTTGTGTGTGTAATAATAATTTTGTGGGTCACCCTAGTTCAGTTTTCTATTAAAAAATGCAGAATTGGTGGATTCGACAGGTGCAACTTGAGTTAAAAATGACAAAAAATGAAATTTTTTTACTAATCTTATGGAATCGTGGATTGCCAATGACGGAAAAGATTCTATTATGGATGGAAATACTGCCCTTGCGTTGTTTGGGAAAATAACGTTTCATGTAGAAATAAAAAAATAATAACAAATAAAAATTCCAGAACGTGAACGCACATTGGCAAAGAAAAAAAAAAGAGAGAAAGAAATACTGAAAAATTTATAGCTCATTCTCTTTTAATAGGAATGAACAGGAACTTCCATTTCAAGAAGAGGCTTCGAAGGCTCACATTTTAAATTTAGCCCTGTCACTTGCGTCTGTATGGAAACACCCTAAAATGATTTTGCACGATAAACGTGTCAGATTTACAAATAGTCATATAGAAATATGTAATGTTATTTATCATGGAATAACGTTTGTTATTATGTAACAAACGATATTCCAAAGGATAAATCATCATTATCTTCAGCCATTGGCGATTAACTGCAGGATGAACGCCTACTCAACATATTTCCAGCAACTGCGGTCTTGTGCTTTCTGTTGCCATTGTGCACAAGAAAATTTCACAATTTCATCGATCTACCTCGTCTTTGGTCGTTTTCTTGGGGGTTTAGAGTCAAGCGGTATCCCTACCAAAATTCGTTTGATCCATCTATCGTCAGTTCTTCTTGATATGCGGCCTATCCATTTCCATTTTAAGCGCTTTGTTCTTTCAGTGATGTCACACCTTGTTTTTTTTTTTTTTTTTTTTTTTTTGAGAATTCATGCGCATGTTTTTCGGTCTCTTTTGGTTATGTTCAAAATTCGGCGCTCCATACTTCTTTGTGTGGCCCTCAGTTTTTGTAAAGCTTTGGCATTCAATGACCATGTTTGATCAAAAACTTTTCGTTTGAGACAGCGTGGCTTGTCTTGAAGTTTTAAGTTTTCCAGCTTGGCATCCCAGTTTTATGCGCCATTCAATTTCCGTCACGATGTTTTCATCTGTTGAAATTTCTTGTACAAGGTAAACTTACTTTTTCTCTACTTCCGCTGTTGTCCATTGGCCATGATTTTCTTTGGTCTGGTAAATTTGTTGAACATAACCTGTATTTTCTTGATGTTCATCTTTAAACCGAACTTCTTGCTTTAATTCTGCAGTTCTTCACTGTTTTTCTGCAATTCTTCCGGGTCATTGGCAAAGAATATGATATCATCTGCAAGTGACTCAGGCAATCTCCATTTATCTTGAATCCTTTATTATCCCAATTTAGTTTGAAAAAAATTTCTTCTAAACAGGCTGAAAATAGTTTCGGAAAGATTGTGTCCCTCTGTCGGACGCCTTTTTCTATGTTGATCTCAACTTTATCATTATTGATCCATATTAATACAGTTTCCTTTTCACATATTGATTGGAAAATATTGATGTAAGCTCTGTCTACAGCTTGGTTAATTAGGGCGTTGATAATTGCTTGTTTTGTGATCTAGTCGAATGCTTTTTCATAGTCATGAAGGCTATACATAATGGAAAGTTGTATCTCTAAAACTTGCTACACTGGTTGGATGTGATCCATTGCACTAAAACCGCTTCTGAAGCCTGCTTGTCCTTTGGGTTATGCCGCATCAAGTATGTGCCTATTCTTCTTGAAAGTACCTTTGTGAAAACCTTATAGACAACTGCCAATAGGCGTTATGGGTCGGCAGTTTTTTAAATCTGCCTTGTCCACCTTTTTTGAGCAGTAGAATGGCTTCAGCATTTTTCCATGCTCAGGTACTTTGTTAAGTATAAATAACTTTTAAGTAACTTTTTAACAACTTTTCTTAACTATTTAAGTAAAATAATTTTTTATGGATTTTAAATGGAGTTTTATTATTAATAAGGCTTATTACTATTAATATTAATAAGTCTTATTAATTTGTATAAATGGGAAATACTGTATAATCATTCTGTACAATTGCGTGGACAATACGAGTTCTTAAACACCACTCTGCGTAAAATGTAGTTTTGTAACTCCTATGCACGAAAATATTTCTTATTAATTACGTTGCAGTTTAGGTAAATTATTAACCATTAAATTGTTGGTTAAGCAGCCTATTTAACTTAACTATCTTAATGTACTGTTTAAGTAACTTCTATTCATCATGCAAATATAATGAGAAAATTTATGATCAATTATAGAGAAGCCAAATTAATTACTTAGTTAATATGGATTATTTAGCTTTTTACTGAACGACAAACAGGAACGAATATTATTTATGTTATTAAATTTATCGCATTAATTAAATTATTTAAGAATAATAAAATTAACATTTATTTTCCTAATAACGGTGGTTAAGAAATATAGATTTATTAAGACACCTTTACTTTTGCACCATCTAAGATGGTGCAAAGCAAGTCAAAACAAGCATCCTGATTTGTGCAAACGTCAGAATTTTGGCTACCAATCGTCATCATCATGATTGGCAATTACACATTTTTGAGATTTAGTGCAGTAGTCTGTCTATGAAAACAGGATCGCGGAAGTGTTTATAACTAAATTTGCACTTAACTTCAAAGTCGTAAACCTTTAAAGAGAACTCCAGAAACCACTTTGCACTCTCCTAAAAATGTTATTCGCTTTATACCGTTCAAAGTATGCCATATTATTTATGATAAGTAGTATTAATGTCACATTATTAATGATTCAGTAGTGTGTTTACATTGGATGTTTGTTGATGGAGCTGTGACATTGAAAACTTCAAACGTGATAAAATTTTTGCAGTCACCACTGCGAAATTCGATCCATTTTTCACTTTTATGTACTGATGCAATCACTTTATATGTTACACATTAATTCTCTGCATGCCTCACTAGAAGGAGATCTAGGCTAAGGTATTGATCGGATTCCAGATAAGAAATACTGAAACAGCACTTACAAAAAAAAAAAAAAGAGAAGTAATGCACATATAGAACCCACGCGAAACCTACCATCGCAAGCGGGTGCAATAAATTTTCGTAAGACGATAATGATTCTCCCCTTAGGGAGTTTGATATTGATTTGTCTGTGTGAGTAAGACAGATTCTGCACACTTTTCCTCAAAGGCGTACAGCCAGACTCAGGCAGTTTTCCAAAACCTTCCCTGTCACTTGACAGATTATAGGTGCACCCCTAGTGGGTGTGGCTGCTCACAAAAAGTAGGTCTCCAGTCTTGGCTCTCTTAGAAACTATCGGGATGCGAAGTCAGATTCGCGTCACCAAGGCGACTTAAAGCAGCAAGACGAAGGTTTGTGTAGTGGCCCAAGGGAACTATGGATTTGGTACAGTTTCGGGGCACAGGTGACCACCGATATTTTGAAACTAATAATGGCCTTCTGAAATCACGTGAACTCCATTAAGTATCGTCTGCACACAATATTTCCCAAAGTTCTCCTGGTGAGGCTGTAATTAGCGGCTGCATTATATAATTTTTCAGCCCCAAACAAGTCCTCTGAGTGACGTGGTGAAGTTCAACTTTCTTATGGTGAACCTCCAAGTTGCCGATCCCCACCGGAAAAAAAAATCAAAAGTCGACTAAAAAGATAGAAACAAGCAATGAAAGAACAAAAGAAAATTATCATTAGATAGATAGATAGATAGGTGGAGAGAGAAATAATTAAAAAAAAAATTCTAAACATACCAAGCAGTTGTATAGTGTACTGTATTAATGCGATGTTCCAAGAACAAATTACAACACCAATAAGAGAGTTGTCGATAAAAACAAAAAGATTTTTTAGTTGCAGTCACACTGTGTGTGTGTGTGTGTGTGTGTGTTCGTCCGTCCGCAGGTATTAACTCAGCTATAAGTTAGCAGATTTTCATGAAATTTTTTATTTGGGTCTTATAGATATATTCATCGATCGGTACCAAATTTCATTAAAATCGGATTGATAGAAATTGGACCTGCTGCTTTTTTTGTTACTTAAAATTTGGAGTTCTCATTACATAAATTTAAGTACATTTCGAATGTACCAGACAAGGAAAAGTCAGATTGGATGGGCACCAAAAAAAAAAATAAAAAATAAAATAAATAAAATAATAATAATAAACTGCAATAGAAATCTCATCTCAAGGCAACTTGAACATATCGTAAACATCATGTGATTAGGTTTTGATAAATACGTCGTGATTGAGCATAACAGGGAAAGGTTTGTTTCCCTGCCATGCTCAATCAAGTTATTTGATAATCGAACATGCCTGAATTGTAACGCAAAGCGTAACATTACCAAAGTTTTTTTTAATTATCAACTATAAAATTAAGAAAAAATTAACATAATATTTAAAAACAAATTAAAAAGATAAATAAATTTTCTATTTATACTCTCTGACAACCAAAAAGGTTCAGAAGAGTTGACAGAGAGGATATAAGGATATAAATAGCACGGTATTTAGCAGTCATGTGACTTGACCTCCTTTTCAAACGCGTGTACATTTGTACCTTTGAGTTTCAAAAGTCTTAAATTTATTTCAGCAAATTCGAACACAATCTGTGCATTGTAGTGAAGACTTAAAAAATTTTCACTTATCGCTGTTTTATAGGCTTTTTTCACACCTCCATGGCTGAATTAGAGGCCATAGGCCGCGGTGCAGTTTTGAATTAATTTTATTTTTTTCTTTTCCTATCCTGGAAACTTCGATTTTTCTTCCACAAAACAATCAGAGCAACCGCAGAATATATGCAGTTTAGATAAAATGGCTGATGCAGGTAGAAAACTGTGCTGAATTAGAATCAAGTCAAGGCGCATTCGGAAACAAAGCTGTGTAGCTCAACTGCGTGTTTGAATGAATTATTACCGAAATAAATAAACGACACCGAATGACCCATGTCCTTGATGATTATGATAGCTAAGATTATTTTAGGCGGTTCACGTCCGTCCGTCTGTCAGACAGCAGGTATGAAGTGACTGATTTCAAGAGCGAGAGTAACTCCCACTTGTTTACATCGGGAATAGATTAAAAGGCTCACAGGAGATGTCCATGGTACGAGTTATTACTGCTGTGACATTTTGAACGTAGCGATATGTTCAACTTCTTTGGATGGAGAAAGTTAATGATTGTCTAAACCCGACAGTGGTGGTGTCTCTAATTGTTACAAAAACAGTGACGCTACACCTGAGAGGTGTAAACTTTCTTTTTATTTTCTGGAAAAAAGTTTATGAGCTTTTTAAATTCTGCTTGGAATTTACCAATATTTCATCTTTTCTTAATGGATTATAATATTTATTGTTAAATATTAAAAGTTAAATTTTAATTGTTAAATGTTAAATTTTAAAAATTTTTACCAAAAAATTTAAACCTTATTGAAAGACGTGTCTTTTACAGCTCTGCTGAAAATTTAAAGAAATGTTATTAGAAACCACTAATACCACTAACTTTAAACGTGAAAATATGCAAATATTTTCGCTTATATAAAGCGGATTTTAATAATTTTAAAAACATTTAAAAGCTATATAACATTTTAGAAAGTATTATTTACTTCCATTTTTCAATATTTTTAAAACTTATTCAAAATTTGGCACACAGAATTACTCGAAATTTGAATCTTGCTAACTACTACTATCCTGAGTGGAATCACCTGTTTTGTTCTTAGCAGAACAATTTTGCGCGCACAAAGAGTTGCATTGGTATTGAACTATGTACTTCGAAACGAATGGCCTCACTAAAAGGTTCACCTACTTATTAATTTTTACATAGAGTTTGCTTTAAGAACATCATACACATCACTGCATCAGTTGGACAGTTCAAGTAGATGGAAAATAACGCAAATAGCCAACAAAAAATACTAGAAAGTGGTGAGTTACGCTATTGCCAGTGAAAAATTGTAACAAGAACAGTTGGCGCTGTACCTGCTGAGTTTAAAAAAGAATTCTAACTCAGGGTAAACGATAAAGAAACAATTGAAAAGTCATATCCACTAAAAATTTGTGGATATGCGCCAACCGACAACGCTGGTTCGTTCTTTTCAAGATGTACTTCACAGGTGTAACGCTAGCACTGCTGGGTTCCCACTAGGTTCATAGCGAAAGCCAATGGTGACTTCTTCTAGATCTTTAACCTCTTGCCATTTTTTCTTTTTGGAGCAATTGAAGCTTACCAACCATTTACTATCTTATTTGCACATACCACTGTGACACCGTGTAACTGGAGAAAGTAATGAAACATCTATCCTGGAGCATTTTGTTAGAAAAATATCTCTTCAGTACCAAAGGAAGTGGCACTAAACCTGATGGTGATATAATGCTAGTTTTATTAATGAACGGTGGTCTAACAATACGGAAAAATTCTTGTCTATCACTTGGAATGTCCTGTTTGTGTTGTAAGTTGGAAATCTTGTCTCAAGGCCTCTGAACTGGTGACTTCCCATTGATACACTTTGCTCCGGGGTGTTCTTAACCGGGACAAGTACACGACTGGGACACTCGGTATTTCTCCGCATAGGCGAAGACTCTTGTTAATTAGTAGATATGTCAGACCTGACATTTCTAATGTACAACTTCGCCACCGCAGGTATTTGTCGGGGGTAAACAGAGTTATTTTATGCAACCTGCTCATTACATCTTGCGACACGAGATGAACTTTGAATTTCGCACTGTATACCAATTAATCACGAAACGTTTCCATTCTTTCACGTTCCTATCTTTAGTTTCCTGGGAATACGGCCGCTTTATTGCTGACCTATAGGGGGTCCTCGAGCGGCGCTGTAGTTAGTGAAGGATAATGTACTCTCACGCACCCGTCAATGTAGCCAGCATCTGGCCAGGAGTCACATACCGTTCGCTGGACTCTCTTCGCGACAGATTCCCCAGCGTACAAACAATGTCCAGTCGCTCTCAGCAATCCGGAGGAGAGGGCCGCTGTTTGTTTTCGATTCTCACGGACGCTGGACGCTTATCGCCTTTATAAGTTATTCCAGCGCACGCCAAGATTGCATGGGAAGGTATGAAGAAGTCAACAACTTCAAAACCGGTAGAGATGAGGGAAGAAAAATTAGTTTAGTTTAAGAGGATTCAGGCGTTGTTGTATTTAAAAGAAAAAAAAAAATGTTAATTTTTTTTAATATGTCTGGACACGTGTGATAACAAGTATGGATTTTAACACCTTAGCCACGGTTTGATAACCTCTCAAGGTACATAACTCATAAGGGATTATTTAGTCTTGTTTCTAACCTAGATAACTCACTTAATTATTACGAATTTTTCATTCTTTTTCGCAGGTTATTTTTAGTATGTATTCAGAGTTTGTCAATTTAGCCTCGCATTTTTTAAAATATAATTTTTTTTTACTCCTTCAGGAAAATGTCTGTGTTTAAACTGATTCAATTTTCACCCTATTTGATCATAAAATTGATTTGTAAAATGAAATTTACACTTTAATTGAAAATATATTTTTTTAAAATAGAAAAGAAAAGAAATTTTGAATAAATATCAATAATAAATAAAATTACGACGCATTTTTAGAATATCAATGGTCTCTTTGCGCCGTTTTTCTAAAAGTTTCTTGTTTGAGAAACTATACACCTGAAAGTATAAATAATAACTGATAGATGTCCTTCTCCTTTTCGTTTTTGATAGTTCAATTTTTTCGGTTTGTTGTTATTATTTTTTTTCGTGTTTTGCTTTGTTGTTTTGTTTCTATTCCCAGTTTGGTTTGTTGTTGTTAATTTGTTTATTTTCCTATTTGGTTTGTTGTTATTTTGTTTCTATTTCCATTTTTGGTTTGTTGTTATTTTGTTCCTATTGTTGTTAAAGAAAGTAAGTTATTTGTTCTTGATGCACACCTCTTTGGTATCTATTACGAAGCAAGAGACCAAAACTGTATTTCAACACACGCTATTTTTTACTGGTTTTGTAGAGAAAGAAGCATCGGTTTATTAAGGTGGTGATCCCTTTTCTTCGCTTACTAACTTAGCTCTCTACCTCCACCGCTTCTTTTGTGTTTATCAAATTGAGTACATGTTTATATACAGGTTGTTTATATATACATATAATATAAATTAATGAGACATTTTCAAAACTTCTTGGATCCCTTTGTGTATTCCCAGTATTTCACTGATTATATTAAATATATCTGAAACTTGGAAATTTCTTAATTCGCATTAAAATATTGTTAATACATCTCAAGCCTCTCATCTAAGACTTTTTTTTCTTTTGTTATCTGTCATTCTTTCGTTAAGAAGTCAAAGCAAACATAACAAAGATAGTAAGATGTAAAATCTTTCCTTAAGAAGCCAAAACAAGCATAACAAAGATGGTACAATGTAAAATCGCTGTCATTAAATTCTCACGGATACTAGTTTGAAAACCTGATGTAGAGTATCAATATAGGAGATACAGTTCTCATGACAATTCTTAAATTATTTTGGAAGTTATGGACTGCCATCTTTAATTTTATTTTTGATTTAATTAAAGCATTTCATTTCGAAAAACAACTGCCGACATTTATAAATAGTTTCAATTAATCAAAATAGAAAAGAGAGGAAAAAAAGTCACAATTCTCTCAAGCGTTACTTGTAATCGCGTAAGGTTAAAAGTTTAACAAAATAAGATTAAAAAAAAAAAAAACTTAATGCCAATTTTTAGGAAGATTTTCAAAAATTACACGAAAATGTAGAATTATGGTATTTTAATGAAATATATATTTTAAAATTTCCTTAATTATTGAATCATTCCTTTAAATAATTGCGAATTTCCTATTTTAACAGGAACACCTGTTTAATGCAGAGATTGTCTATTAAAATCGAAATTTTTTAGATAGATTTTATTATCATATTAGATCAATGTATTTCGTATTGCTAAATTTTTGAACTTATTGGTGAATGTTGGAAATCTGTAGTCCAAAGTTCTGGGTAGAAAAGTGAAGAATACTGGAAATCACAGACTTCGAAATTCTGAAGAACGACTTTGAAATTCCGAGTATTGGCTTCAAATGGATACCGATCTATAAAGGTCTCACGGATCATCAAAAAACGAAACCTTTTTTAGAAAAATCGACAGCTGATGAAGCATGAGGTGTACATCTTTGATATGGCAGGAGAATAATAAAATCTCCGTCTTTTTTTAGGAGGGAAACTGTAGTGACCAACTCACACAAACTGCTCTTCTTAGTATTCTGACAATGCTCGCACCGTTGTCCAATAAATTCTTCGGGTGACACTGCCACGAGTCCCATAGGCGTCGCCTGTGTCGCACAAGGAGGTTAAAGGTCTTAACTTCAGGCGTCCACAGTCGAAAAGTTCGATAAAACGCCTCTTTGCGGAGGCGTGTTGGGAGCCGCTCCTGTGGAAGTGCGTTACTTTACATTCCTTAGGGCGGGAAAAGTGTGGAAAACATTGAGTTGTCAGTCCGCAATTAGGTGGATGGAGCGGAGACGCCCCGTAAGTTGGTGGGGAAGGCCGTAACTTAAACAAATGGCACATTTTCTTGTTTTCCGTAAATGGGGAAAAATGGGAGATGGATGATCTTTCCATTGCCTTCCCTCGATTTCTTTTTTTCCCTCTGTTTTTAATCGTTGGTGATATTGGTAGCGAGCTAAGGTGTTGGGATGAGGCTGCGAAACTGGAGCGCCACCTGACACAGTTATTTCGTTAGAAGGATTTTGCATCGAACGTGTCGAATTTCTTCCTAACCCAAAACCGGATTCTAATTTATTATTATTACTTGTTTTTTGCTCTTTTCCAGTTCCGGAATCTTCAATTAACGCTTCATTTTCACTCTGTCGATATCCACCTAAGCACGACAGGTGCAGTTGAGTTATCTGACATCTCTGACTTTTTCGAGGAAATGAATATTGCAGATCTAGAATGTAGGACAACGTCTAAGGTGGGAAGCTTTTAAAAATCTATTGAACACTTTTCCCTGCTGACAGGAATAATTTTGGAACATTTGGTCAGCCATTTCTTACTTATTAATCTCTGCAAGGAAACAATATTACGTGTTACTAGATATTGCAATAATTTTTCCCAAGAAAAACAAGGCCATAAGATGTTAATTTATTGTTTCCTTCTCCATCTTCTGTAATTCTTCTGCATACTGGGTGTATTCTATTGTCGATGTCCTCCTCACACCGATTGGAAAAGACCAGAGTTCGAATACCTTCAATGATGCGAGGAATTTTTGTTTTTTTTCAAAACATGGCTGAGTTAGTCGGTATCAGGCAAGGGTAGCTTCATATTCGACCCAGCAAATTGGCCACAGAACACCACAATTTCAGATATACCATATACTGCGCAATATAGCTAAAGGTTGCTGATGCGCGAAAAACCATACAACAATCAACCATGGTCGATGTCTATCTCGATGAAAAATCCAGGTTTACGGAAGAAGAGTGATGTCTTACTGAAGATTGACCTACAGCAGCCACGGTGTGAGAAAATCCATAAAAACGTCCCCTATACAGACGGAACTCGAACACATGCTTATTTTTATTTTATTACTTTTGTAATAGAGACTAATAACAAGAAATGTTGGGAAACCTGAAGCAGGAGTTGGAGGGTTGAGAAGTGCGAAATTGCGGCAATTTTTAGGATATGTAAGGTTTGGCAATTACGTTATAGGATTGAGTCCATTGAACATACGAGGGGTTCAAAAAAGATTTGTATTCACCCAGAAGTAGTTGTGATAGAAGGCTGAAACAAACGCCATGGCAATGTATTACACTTTTTTTAGCACAGCCGCCAAACAAAATGACTAATTTTTGCCAACAGCAAATTGACCACCTCTCAAAACATTTCCGCAGGCCAAGTTTGTAGTAGACTGTCCTTGACTGTCCTTCAAACCACGACTCGTCATCAGAAAGCACCTCATCGTCAGTAGCAAAGTGTTTTCCACGAAAAACATTTCAGCCCAGAAAAGAGGAACAAATCCGATGGTGCAAGGTCGGGAGAATAAGCAGGATGAGGCAATACTTCTGTTTTTCCTGGTGCATCGGCAACATTTCATAAGTACATTGTGCCCTTTCCTTCTTCTGGTAAGTGGTCGGAAGCCTGGGAACCCATCAAGCAGACACTTTACTCCCATGCAACTGTTGATGGATGATTTTTTTCCCACAGACACTACACTGGTTTGTAGCTCTGAAGGTAGATCTTTGACTGATATAGCGATCTTCCAAGATTCAATTTTTGCAACACTCACTTCTGTTACAGCAGAAGAGAATGTTGCTAGGCGTCCTGGAGTTTCTTTATTATGCACTGAGGCTCTAATTTACAAATATATTTTCGTCCCCATCGTCTTCTATGGTGCAGCTGTCTGGTACACCAGGGCTACACTCTCACGGAATCGCAGCTAACTAAACTCCATCCAAAGAACAATGCTACTTACAGTTGGCATCCCTGCACTCAATGTCCTTGCAGGCTGTCTGCTCCTCCACTTGGAGGTCATCCGCAGAGGTCTCTTACAACGCTTGAAGAGGGTCATTCCAACTACAATAGCTGATATTACCCTTGACTTCACAAATGATCCATTTCGGGCATGAAAAGAAGAAAATCACAGAAAAACTTACCAGAATCTGGCAAGAGAGAGTTGGAAAAACTCTGACAACGGTAAATACCAGAAAATGCATCCCATCAATTACATTGTATTTACTAGTACTAACTGTCATCCTTGGTATTCGTCAGGCCTACAAGCTACCGTTCTCCTAACAGGAGATGGACCTTTCAAGCTCAAACTGACAACGCTGGGGATTGAAAATGACGCTCTATGTACATGTGGAGATGAAGAAAGTTGGGACCACATTATGTACACTTGTCCTATATACGAAGACTTCTGACTCAGATTAATACCGAAATACAGGAAAACTCACAGCATAATGATCCCCTCTTACTGCAGGATGAGCGTTGCTAACTTGTCTTTACTGAGTTTGAGAAATCAGCCGTTGAAATTAGACGAGTCAAACAAACCCATAACAGACAGATGACAATCAGGACATCTAAACCCTCCAATGACCTACCACGACTTGGTGACTCCTTTTCATGGAGTTACTCTGGCCTTGCAAACTTTTGCTGTCCTTGGGCTAGGGTGAACTTCCCGGACCAGGAGTATCCAACCCTTCATTCCTTCCTTGCCTTTATCATCTGGAGACGCCTTCTTTCTTTGTCCTTCCATCTTCCTTCTCCCTCCCCGCTTTGAGTCCCATTCTTCGACTATCACCCTTGCTCACCTTTTTATGTTTTTTTTCCTTTTTCCTATTTTTTTCTTTCTTTAACTTGGACTTCGTCCAAGAAGCTCGACTAGTAAGAAGCTAAACCACCCTCCTTATTACTCCAGACTACCTATTGTTTCTCGAAATCATATCCATGTTGTAAGAACGATTATATGACTTTGTAGAGGGCATTTAAAAAAATGTGGAAAAGGAATTGGTCGCAGTCAGTTCAAATGCATTTTGAAGAAATGTTTCCAGCCCTTGTACGACCGATTTGATGAGTGTGTAGCTGCTCATGGCGATTCCTCGAAAAATAGTAAAAACAGATTTCGTTCTATCATCTTGCTTTCTCTAAATTTCCTCGAACTTAATTTTTCAACCTTGTACATGAGAAGGAAAGTTATCAAAGAGCAGACGTAGAAACTTGTGTGTGATGGAAAATGGACTGAGTTTGTATGAGAAAGATTGTTAACTAACCACACTGTTCCCTTTTGGGATGATTTGGAAGTCTTTAAACAAAATTCAGATGAATATTCTAATAGTTAGTTGTCTTTTATAATTCAGAGCGCAGTTAACTAGACATACACAACGCTGTTTATCAAACTCGTAATTCTATTTGGTTTTCTCTTTCATAACTTCCTGGATCGGTTTCTACTTCGGAAATACCCCGTTTTACTTTTAATTTCTTTCATTCCAAGCGTTGAAGTGGTTTGCTTCAACGGAAAGAACTTAACAGGCAACGCACGCAGAAGTAACAACAAACCAGCCAATGCATATGCACATCAGCAGTGTAGCATGGTATCAGGACTATCGCGATGTAATCAGGAAACTCTAGAGAGACAGCTGATGATTTGCAGTGGGAAAGCATCCAAGATACGTGAGTATATAACTTAAATAGTATTGGTTTTCCTTAAACTCTCAGGTTTATTTCGAAATAAACGTCAAACACGTTCTAATGGAATTTTTCGGAATGAAATCTTTATTGATTTGAAAAAAGGAATCTTTGATTTAATGAGATCTTTATTGATTTCGATATTGAAATAAACACTCACTGGCCAAAAAAATTAGAAAGCTTTATTCAGTATCTAGGAAGGCCACATTTTGCCCGAATTACAGACTGTACCAGCGTGGAATGGACTTTTCTAGGTAGAGTACGGACTGAGGGAGAGTACAACTCCAGATTTTGACCATTTTTCCATTAGGGTATTGTCAGCTGCTGGATTGTGGTCGGTAGAGAACTGTAACGCTGAACTGCGCTTTCCACCATAACAGAGACATTCTCGGTTGGATTCAGATCTCGAGAATTAGACAACCGGGATAAACGTGGGAAAGCTTGGGAATGTTCCTCGAACCGCACAGTTTTTGTTGATGGATAGTTGCGTTGCCGTCTTCAAAGAATCCATTGCAATATGGAAAACTATAAAGCATTGCAGGGTGATGTTGGTCTGATACGTCAGAAACATTTTCATTAAATGAAACGTAATCGTCTTGCAGTATGTGCAGATTATTCCGTACCAACAGGACATACCCCATACCATGACACCACATCGAAACATTTGAGTGGTGCACACGAGTCAGTCTGGATGCATGACATTTTGAGGTTCATGCCACGCATTCAGCTTACCATTTATGCAAAAAAAAAGTGCAAATCGAGACTTGTCACACCACATGATCTTCTACCATCGTTACATTAGTCTTGGCGTTGGAGAAATCACTTCAGTTAAATATTTCGATTTTTTACAGGAAGTACTGGTTTTCTTATGACTAGCAAATCCCAGATTCTTCAACTACAGCCACATAGTTTGGTAGGAAATGGGTCTTTCTTTTGCCTAAATTGAATTTCGCAGTCATCTGCTGCGCATTGGTCCTTTTATTTTGATCACAACTCGCTTTAAATTCTTGCCCTCTCGTTCTTGGGGTGCTGACTTTCTGTATTTCTTCCTTTTAAAGCTGCATTCAGCTTTCGTCGTCAACTCATTGTACACTTTTGAGATGGTTGACATCCCAATACAATATGGAGAATGCAAGGACAATATTCCAAATGATAATGCGCCGCACACTCAGACATATGAGGTTCCAGAGCAGATGATCCAAGGGACAATCTTTCCTCACCGTTGATTATCATCGACGGCAAATTCTCAACAACACCTTGGACACTGGAGGACTGGAAAGGAATGTGCTGGTTGGACGAGTCCAAATACCTGGTCCAACACGCTGAAGGATGTCTTCGTGCGTGGCACAAGCAACACGAGTCCATGGAGCCTTCATGCATGGTGCCCTCTATCAGGTAGGTGGTAGTGGTTGCTTTATTTATTTATTTTTTTTTTTTTATGAAAACCCCAAACACGAAAGGTATCAAAACCTATAGTACTTAGTACCATGCATGGGTTGAAGGAGAAGTATGGGGAGATGGGGATGCCGGAAACTTTGCTCTAGAGACTAAACATGGGTTTTACCACTTCAAGCCTCCAATAAGCAAAGTGGTGGTATTTCACCGGTTGATGAAAGTGATCTGTCACCTATGGGACACGTTTTGCTGTCAAGCGCTAGAACCCCTGGTGCGTATGGACCAATGTTTCACTGGTGAGGTCTACCGGTAGCTCTTAGGCGACCATTTGCATGATGCCATGTTGCATTTTTCCATATCTGCTAGTCCTCCTAGCCTATGATTGTCCAGAGATGGATAAATAAAGTGATTGGGTTAATAAAGAGATAATAATAATGCATGTTTTTTCTGTTAATACAAATATTTAAAAAATCATTGAAGAGGAAAATAGTTAAATTAATTATTCGATTAGTGTTTTATATACGAGCTGGGTAAATACGAGTAATTTGGACAAGATTTTTAAGATGCCAAACTCATTTTTAATTGATTTACGGATGTCGTGAACTTTGGTAGGACTTGGGTTATTAAAAATACGTGAGTGGGCTTTTTTTTTTTGCGCTGTTTCTTAGTGCATGCAACAACCTGACCGTTTTCTTGGGACACCGAGTGGAATTTCAAGATACTTTCGCAAGAGAGCTGCCTTCTTCCTAGCCGTGATGAGAGACAGCACAGTTTCGTTACATGTGATACTCCCGTAGGTAAACTATGGCAGTTTCTTCGGGTCACGAGAACTTTCTTCGTGCCTGAAGAAGCTGGATTTATAGCTTAAGCGTGAGTCGTTAAACGTGCTATGAGAGTAATGCATGGTAAAGAGGAGGTTCCGATGCTGTGGTTTATTCGATGTTTTTCCACCCCATCTTGACTTTCTCTTCGCCTTTCTTGGACACTTCTGTCGTTAATTTCTCGAGTATTTATCACTTGCAAGTAAACGCGTAATTAGGAAGCTGTTAAATAAATAGGCAATTCAAACGGCAAGCACATTTAGACTTAGTAACTTTTGATGGACCCTAAAGAACCCTTGGAATCTAAGAAGGAAAAATTAAAATATCACGATTTCAAAGGGGGTTTATTTTCCTCTCTCTTTTCTCGTAACATTTTTACCTTCCAAACATCTACTTGCTGTTCCTTTTTTGAAGAGTAACATTGAATTTTGTAATTCGAAGTCTATATTTGTATGAAAACAAAGCAGAATTCATTGGAATTTGATTAAAAATTCAACAATTTGGAATAAAATCGTCCAATTCTATTTGATTTACATTTTTTCGGCTTCCATTTTATTTTTGTAGGCTCCAAAAACTTCGTTTATCCTAGGCACAGTGCCTAAGCAGCCCTAGTCTGTAGCTTTCTAAATAAATCCTGATATATTCTATCGGAGCAGCTGTTCCAAATTTATTGCAATGTTCCCGTGTGGAGAAGAGGGAACTGGGAGGATTATGGAATCGTAATTAGTCCTGGAAGCTCCCAAGGGAACAATGAAGAATATGTTGATCCGATGTTAACCTCCCAACATCCGAAATTAATACAGATTTCTGTAGGGGAAGGGGAAGTGGTGAGAAATATAGAATCGAAATCGATCCTAAAACCTTCCGAAGAACTGAAGAAGCATATTCTGAAAACTTGGTGTCTTTTCAAATGTTTTCCCAAATGAGTGATTTTTAGTCAAATATGATAAAGTCGAATAAAACCTACATTTGTCAAGATTTAATACGCATTGACGTCCAGAGACTAGCCAGGGTTTACACAAGGGTGGCATTCCATCAGAAAGATACCATCAGCATAAATTGAAGAATATATCTTCTTCAATTTATGGCGCAGCAGAAATTACACAGCAAACATTCTTTACTCTATTTAAAAATTTATCCACGTTCTGGTGGAAAAACATGACTTGATTTTAGCAATAAATAAATCCTAAGAACTTTTCTCTTTCTTAAACCTTGTAAATACAAGATTAATTGGAATAATACTCTGACCACCTTGGAAAAACGTTCCTTGAAGACGTTTTTTTAGAGCTGTTATAATCTTATCAGCACAAAAACACGCGCTGTTCCACTTTTTTTTAAGGGTCATGAAGCTGATTAATAGGTGTCGGGTTAATTAAAAATTATACAGTTGTTGTTACCAGATTAGCTTTCATTGCCGATCCATCAGGGATAAACTGGTGGCCGCATAATGATACTTTGCGTGTATTTATCGCTTTATAAGGGGAAAAATGCGATATGTTAGAAGCATAAATATTGATACTGTGATGATAAATGTGGTTATGTTGCCAGATATTTCAAACATCTGGTGACGTGGAAATTGGTTATCAATATGAAAGTTTATTCAAGGATATTTCATGTGTCATAAACAGTCATATATAAAAATATTGCATATTTAACTTTTAAAAGGCAAACTGAAGTAACATCAAGGCTGATCTCGATCGAGCCATAAGGTCCTCATCTTCTACCGATAGTGCGTGATATCGGATAACTACAGCCTTCATTGAAGATGGCTTTTAGAAATTCCTTCAAAACCAGGAATCGAACCTGGACCTCTCCTAAGAATGGTAAATGGCAATGTATCTTACCACTTAGACTGCCACGGAGAACCCTATCATTTTCAATGGAAGACTGTTTGGTTTATTTGGTTTTTGGCTTCTTTTTTTTTTAAATTCAAATGAGCGAAAACGTTTTTAGTAATAGCAAAGGGCCATTCCAAAATAATGAATTACTATTTACAAAAAAATATTTATTAACTAATAACTCAAAACTTCTTAAAACTGGACAGTATAAAAACCTCCCCAGTTGATATTCTGACTTAAGTTATAAACAAATCCTGCGAGCTTTTTCACTGGCAGCGTCATTTTCATTCAACAGAATTACTCGAAGCATCATTAACCGCATGGTCAATGATGCTTCAAGACAATCGTCAAGGTTCAAGGCAACCTTTCGCTCGCCTTTTTCAAAGGGTGGGTTTGTATGTGGCACGTTACAGGAAAATATTAGCAATCATTGCTGGCCAGCACTCTATCCCAAAGAGGGCAGTAAGGTTAATTAATGACTTGTCTTGTCTCATACAAATTTACACCGCTCTCTGTCACACAGGTTCAGTTTCCACTGTATGCTTTTCTACGGAAGCGTCCATAGGCACCGTTCTTCTGTATTTGCTTCTGTAATTTCAACTCCCTCTTCTAAACCAGTCCGAACACGTGCCTCTACCAATTAACATCCATTCATTGCCTATTTCCAAACTCAGAACTTTTTCTCTTTCTCATTTATTCCTTCAATATCTGTTCTTTGGAACAATCTTCCTCGTCCAAAGTTTGTCGATGTTGTAGTAAGGTTTTAGGAGCATCAGCGACTAAGGCGATATTGCTCAGTGTATACTGTCTGTAAATTGCGCGTGTTCTGTGCTTGATTTTTTATTTGCTGGATGAAAAACTCCAGTTTCCAGGAGAAAAAACCATACTACTCTTGCTTGAGACCGACTAATCCAGCCACGTTGTGAAAAAGGCCCGTAAAAATTCCTCTCGTCATCGACGTGATTCGAACTCGGGTCTTTATCACCTGGTGTGGGGGAGGACAGCTGTTCTACCAAATGTGCTACATACGAGGGCTCATAGTTTGTGAAAGATGGGTTTTCTTTCCATGACAGACATCAGAGGGTGAGGTCATCAAAACAGAATTGAAAATTAATTGTTGCTAATGTACTAGACTTCTATCCGTTTGGTGGTCGATATGATCCTGAATCCAAATGAGAAAATATGCAATGGAAACACATGGGCCCTCCAATGCCCAAAAGGTTACGAAAGAAACCATCAGCTGGAAAAGTGTTGGCCTCAATTTTCAGGGACACAAAACGATTGTGTTTAAATTGAGTTCGTTGCACCTAAAACCACAAAGACAGGGGAAATATTACAACAGTCTTATGCCAAAGTTAAAAGCTGCAGTTCCTGAAAATCAGATGAGGAAATTTGGGTCATCGGATTTTGCTTCGTGCGCGAGTTACACAGGATAAAATTCACGAATGTGGATTTAAAAACTTGACCCTCTTCCCCACGGTAAAGCTCAGATCTGTTCTAAAGCGACTATTATTTGTGCAGAAATGTCAAATCTCATCTTTTCAAAGTTTTGTCATCTACAGTAGTAAACGAATATCCTCTTATAAAAATAAGAAAAACCGGAACATTTTATGCACAAATCTCATGTCTCAAAAAGAGTTTCTGTGACAAAGACTAACTCGTATAATCGGATCCGGACACATGTAAGCTGTCAGCATGCCAAGGCTTCTTTGATAAAAGGGTCGGAGAAGACAATGCATGCTCTGTGTGAGCAATCCAAACAAACAAAGAGCGTTCTGTTAAAGGAAATAAAACATGCGTAATAACGCATTCAATAGGATAATTCATTAGCCAATGCTCTTGAAGACTGAATAATGTGCCTGAAGAATTGATTGCCTCTCTGTGAATACATGTTCAGAGCTAATGGAGCGAATTGAGGGGGGGGAGATAGTCCCTCGTGGAACAAAGGAAAGTGACCAAGAGAGAGAGGACACCTAAAAGAGATTTTAATCCAACACTTGTTTTGCTCCCCCCAGCTTTATCACGCAGGGGATCTCGTATAATAGGTATTATTATTTTGGAGTGTCTTTTTATTATTGTTTTCCCCCATCGACTTCCCTGTTCATAAAGAAAAAATCGAAATCCCTAACTCAGAGTCATTTTGGTACAAAAGGTTCGAAATACCTGATGAAACTCCTCTGTTTTTTTTTTTTTTTTAAGGTTGCGAACGTGGCGATCTTAAAATTATAAACTGAAATCAGATCAGTTAATTTCATTGCCAAAAAGTATCTCCATCTTGAGGGGCATTAATTTTCTGTATGCGTCAACGCAGTCGACATCTGATGACTTTTTTTTATTTTTTTTTTATGGATCGCCGAACATATTAGAAAAGGGGGAAAAAGGTGTGGATGTCTGACGATACGAGCGTATCAGAATGAAGAAACTCGTCTGCCTAGAGTGACACATAACTCATTTATTCTAATCACACCTGAAACAAGGAACTCGCCCTTCTCGATGAACGCTACTTCACAATACGGGTTATTAATAGCAATAAAAAAGGTACGAAGAGCTCCATGCCAACTGCACCCGTAGAAGTCCTACCCACTCGCTTCTATCCCCCCCTCACGTTTTAAGGGATGTTTTTACAAGAGTGTAACATTACCCAGCATGCCACATGGGAGAAAATAGATTGTAGGGGGGAGAAGAAGAGCGGGGGCACGGCACCTGACACTAACTCTGTTCCGTTGACCTACGCTAGCAAACAAGATCTTCCCGCCATCCTCGGTACCACCTTACCGATCTTCCCATAGAACTCGACTTGCGTCTTCACTGCAAAGTAGTCGGATGAAACAGCATGGTCCACGCGCTCTGTGGGTCGTGATTTATTACGGGAGCTCCTGACAGCGCGAAGGCGCACCTGCCTGATTAGGGTCAGGCTACTGCTGGCTTCGGACTGTGGAGCGGCGACTAATGAAGCGCCCGCAGCCAAACTTCTCTCTCTTTCTGTCGCGCGTGCACGCACACATACACGCCACAGACAAGGAAGGCACATTGCATGCCGGTCCTCGAAGCTACAGGCATTGTCGAGATCGCACGAGAGATAAGGAAGACTTACCCTGGGAGAAATAACGCGGCAGACGAGAATACTTTTGGCTAAGACGAGTTGAGGGCGAGGTCTTAGTTGCGTCTGTCACCGAAAGTACCCCCATGTAGCAGACGCAGAGATGGTTGAGCTATCCCACTTTATAAATTATTTCCTCTCACCGTTAACGGTAAGGTGGGATTTAGCGCCTGGTTATGCTCCTAGTGCAAAATAAAAACACAAAACACAAGGTGGACCACCCATCGATGCACCACAATAGGAGAGATCGTCTGAAGTAACTATTGTTATTTTGAACTTATCAGATCTGCGTCCCCAACGAAATCTTTTTCTTGATAAGGAGATGCATTTTAGTTGCTCTCCTATGTTGATTAACTATTCTTCTCCTGTTTCTCACGTAGCAGAATAATTAAGATTGATATTGCATATTTAACGGTGCTAAAAAGAAATTTAAAATTGATCAACAATTTTAAAGAATATTTAATTTATCTTTTTTTTTTTCATTTATACTATAGTTTAATAAAAATACTTAAAAAAAATACTAAATAAACCAGCTCATTGGATAGAAAAGTTACTTTGTATTTTATATCATGCATAATGAACAAAAAAATAAAATAAATAAATGATTCCGCTTTACTGCTAACACCTAGTGTTTTTTTATATGTTAACAACCTCATATTCTTGTGTATTATGTTCATAAATTGCCTGTGTTCTCTGGTCGGTTTGCATAAAACTTGAAAAACCTTGATGTCCTCGCCTGAGACCGTTGAAGGGATTCGAACCCAGTCTTTTCCGTCTGATGTGGAGAGAACTCTGTTCTCTTAAAAATTTTAATGCTCGTCTAAATAGATTTTAATTTAAGTTTATTTTAGAACAAGTTGACCTAACCTGTCGTACGGATGGGTAAAATTTAAAGTTCTTTTTGTTGGACGAAATACTTGAGTTTCTAGGAGAAAAAAACATGGAACCCTCTCCTAAGGCTGACTAACTCAGCCACTTTGCGAAAAAATGCACATAAAATTCTTCATTGACAGGATTCGAACTCAGGTCTTTTCCACCAGGACAAGACGGATGGTGATTAAATCCACCGTTACTACCGCGAGGGCATCTAGGGTCCAATTTTCTTCAAACCTGACTAATGAAGCTATTGATTTCATCTTAAATATTAAGAAATTAACGAAGTAAAATATCTATGAAAGTGAGGTCATTTATGAAGAGCTAGATCGTTTGTGAATTTTAATGAGTCTAAAGGAATGCCACAACCAGAACTGATCTGATTTGATTCATGGGCCAAATGTTAAGAGGCTCAAGAATTCCAAAATATTGTAGCCTTGTCATTCAATCAACGCGACACTTGCGAATTACGAGTTGGGCTGTTTTAAAGTCAGCAACGAAGATTATGGGTTGTAAACTATGATATCAAATATTTGCCAGTAGGGGTTGAGATCTCCACTTATCGAATTTGATCCATAATGGTCTGAGGAGGTTTTAGAGACCGAGTATTATGTGTTATCATGGTATCAGGTCCTACAGGTCGGCCATTCTTCAGCAGTTAAGTAAATATTCAAGGTTCTTTTGACTGATAAATTATGATGTAGCATGTTTTCCAACCAAAGACCATGATTCCAAAAGGAATCATGGTCTTAGATTCAAAGCATCTGTCCCGTTAAGTCTGACATGAAATTTGAGATCTTGTTGAGTCACTGAAATTCAATCAGTCATCAAGGCAACAGCAGACTTTTCAAATTAATATTTATTGCTTGATTTTACCAGGTTTAATAGCCCATTTTTCATTTTGATTTCCACCAGGGCCTCCTATTAAGACAAAAGGGGCCCCTTATCACAGTATTTTGAATTTTACGCTTAATAATTTACGTTATGTTAGATTCAACAGTTTAAGGGGTGCTAAAGAAAAACGATACTTCTGGTTGTTTAAAAGGATTGAGCGACAGAATTTGTTCGTGCACTTAATAACATCGTATGTCAAACTCATTTGACACCCCGTGCAACTCTCCAGCTCGCTCTTCTGTTGTCGGGGGCCACTGCTGTGATATCAAAAATACCAGAGCTTTTTCCCACACATCGCATCTGCTGACACCTTATTTGATGGCCAATATTGGCCCCCATACTTCGCCAACGCCGTGTCAGTCCTTGTCCGCAGAATCACATCACAGAGGCTAGTCTAAGTGAACGAGGAACCGCCCACCTGGCTGTATCTATCACGTTTCAACAATAGGAACCATGTCAGCTACTGCACCGAATGAATGGCAAACCAACAAATCAAGGGCAAAAGGGTGTAATGGGGAAAAAACAGGGGGATCTTATAGTGAAGCACATGGACAACTGGCTAAAGCAATAATCCCGCTGTTTCTGTAGTACGTTAACGCCGCCCTCTGGAGGAAGATGGATGCATAGATGGAATGAGACCGTAGTAATAGTGTCTGGGTTTAACACCTCGGGGCTTGGAGACCAGGAACAAAACATCCATTCTCGCCCGTCGATGAAAGCGGAGCAGGGGTGATGTGAAGGGTGGTGTCTGACTTGGCTACTGTTGCTGCAAGTTATATAGGAAGAAGCAGAGGTCTGCTTTCTTTCTTTGATAATGTATGGGAACGCGCCATCATCGGCTGTACTTTCTCTGATGAAGGGTCTGCCTGTGCGTGCGTGTGATCGCAGGGAATAAAGTACAATACCTCGTAAGAATTCAATTATCTTAAACAAGAGTTAATTTATACTAATCTAAGTGACGGCCTTGGTGCGTCCATCAAAAAAAGAATTTCATTGCACGTGATCTATGTAAAAGTTACCTGCTAGGAAAGGGATAAAACGATTTTTAATTTGGAGATGAAGGAATCATATAAGAAAAAAATCGACGTCTTAAGGGGGGAAGGGGAAAAGGCCAGAAATGATCGAATCGAAGACACCATGAAATGTTATGCCTTAAAAGAATAAAAAAAAAAAATCTGTCTTAAAATTAGAAAAAAAATAATTTTAAGATATTAGAAAGAAACAGCAATCTTTTAAGATGCAAGACAATTTTCTTAATTAAACATAATTAATTTCAGGGGAAAGGCCTAATAAAAAGCTATATAAAGTCATTGCATATATTGGCGTAGCCTTTTTATGAGAAAACGGTTTTCTACTTAGTTTATTGATCTCATAAAGTGGAGGCACTTACCACGAGTTACCTTGATATTGCACTACTCTGAATAAAACGCACTGCTCCAATGGAGAAGTATACAAATTGGCAGAAGTGTTTTTTGGCAGCAGTACCAAAAAATGCAGGCACCTCAGAGGACCTGATTGAGGTTTGTAAGGCTCCGAGAGGAATTAGTAAAATGAATGAAGGCGGAATTTTTACTTTTATAAAGAATTTCAGAAATAGGGACCATAATTTCAAATTACAAGGGAAGTGGTTTATATTAGATTGTAGGAAGTTTTCTTTTATCTAGAGAGTGATTGATTGCTGGAACAAGTTGCCTCCGCATAAACCTCAATGAGGTCGCCTCTAAGGTGCCTAGTTGCTAAGCTGTGTAGCCGACATAATCGGAGTCTTTCCTCCTGCGATTGTTCTTTTGCCGATCTCGCCATTCGAGTTGCCCGTCTTTGGACCATTTCGAGAAGCTCAATGTCTTTTTTCAGATGAGGGGCTCCATACCTGAACAGAGTATTCCAAGTGTGGCCTTACAATTGCCTTATACAGTTGGAGTATGGCCTCTATATCTCTACAGGATAACGTTCAATAAATCATCGATAGGACACCATGAGCTGTCCTGGCTGCCTGTTTACACTGTTCAGAAAACTTCATATCAACCCGTATTTTAACTCCCAGATACTTTTCTTCCTCCACTCTTTTTAAATCAACCCCATCAAGTGTATAATTTATTTTGGAGCTACTATTCCTCAAATGTACCTTGTATTTAGCAGTATTATAACGTAGCTGCCACTTATCTGACCATCTTTGAAGTCTGTTCAAGTCATCGTGAAGAAGTGCTGCTTGGCACTGATCGTTAACGACTCTACCAATCTTTATGCCATCTGCATTAAGCATTATATCCCTTCGTCTATGTTATTTATGAAAACAAGAAACAACAGTGGTCCAAGAACCGATTCTTGAGGGACCCCACTACTGACGTTACACCAATCTGAAGGATAGCCATTAATCAAAACCCTCTGCCTTCTGTTCTGATCTTAGAATTTTACCAGTAATCCCATCCTGTTCCAGCTTATACAGTAACCTCTCATGAGAAACACTGACTTGAGTCCAGGTCAGTGTTTCTCAAATTGTTCCCAATATCCTGCTCATGAGTAGTGTCAAAATAGCCTACTAAGTTTGTTAAGCACGATTTCATTCTTAACAAAGCCATGCTGTGTGCCCTTTAGAATGCCATATCTATCTAAGTCCCGGAATTGCACTCTTAATCGCTGCCTGTGAGGGTTTCCCTACCACTGAATTAGACTAACCGATCTGTAGCTACCAACTTCACTCCTAGATTTCTTAATTTCATAAATTACCTCACTCCTAATTTCTTAAATCTCCTTTTACGTTCCGGTGACAAGTCAAGCTTGGCTGTTATGGACAGACAAGAGACTTTGCAAAGATCGCTTCGAGCAGGTTTGGCTAATTGTTCTTTTAATGACACATACCACATCAGAATTATCTTTGTCGGACTAGGAAAGCTTTAAGCATTCTAATCACTGGACTCAGGTCAGTGTTTCTCAACTTTAAAAACAGATGACTTCTTTTACCACGCTTCCGCCAAATATACGAATCCGTTAGAACTTCGTCTTTCATCTTAAGTCAATGCTACGCTGAAAGATTAAGAAAAGGCCAAGGACTCACCATTTCTAGACTGCGTCCAGATACAACAAAATGAATCTGCTGAGTGTACACAAACGAGTAGATGACACCATCGATAAGGGACTTAAGACTGTGGATGGAGAAGTCATTTCGGTACTGAATCATGCATACCTTCGTGGCTTAAGAAAGAACAACTGGAAATACCTGCTAAGTTCTGATACACTTTCTCTTTTCTTTAATGCTTTGAGAAAACCTTGTCCGTTATTTGAGAAGATGCAATGAGTTACGGAGGTCACCCAATAAATGAAACGTGACACAGAAATGAGCGGAAAAGAAAACTCAATCGAGGCGACTTTTAGAATAAAAAGACGAATCCTCACGCACTATTAATCAAGCCTCAGTTCGAGAGAGAGCGTTCCTGTCACAGAACTTTGTTAATAAGATCTAGAAGAAGATGGGGGGGGTGGCGCTATAAAAAAGTTATAGCGGCGAATACTTATGGGGGTTGGTTCTTTGTTCCATCGGAGGGCTCGGACTATTACGCAGTTGTTATTAGCCCCTCCGCAGAGACATAAAGTACCTAATACCCGCTAATGAATACCGAGGAATCCGCTCTCTGAAGCGTATCGTCCAAGTGCGGTACAAAATTATCCATTGTTGCGTGCTGCACGTGAATCGAAAGAGGCAAAAGTTAATTGGTTCCGGTTGAGTTCGTTTCCTTTCGTTGCGTAGGGACGAAAGGACGAAGGGAAGAGCGGGAGGAAGAGAAGGACGGAATAAGAAAACTTTTCTACCAAAATACGCGTGAAACGGTAATTTAGCATCGCGGTACGCGGGGGATGATAGCGGGGTTTCTTAAGCGACGTTACTCTTCGCTGAGTTTCAATTACAAGCAGACGACAAAAGTAAAACGCGTTGCAAAATATCAATTTCGACACAGCCCGGCCCCAACAGATTTATGCCGGTGTGCCAAAAGACGAGGGTTCGAATTTTTACACTTCCTCCTACTCCTCTCTGAAGAAAGGTTTCTACAGACTGACAGAGAGAGAGAGAGAGAGAGAGAGAGAGAGAGAGAGAGAGTCAAAGAAAACGAGAATTACAGTTAGAGAAAGCGAGAACGATGAGAGAAAGAAAGAAAAAGAGTGAAAAATAGAGAAAGAGGGAAAGAGAAAGGAAAAGAGTGAGAAATAGAGAATGAGGGAAAGCGAAAAAGAAGAAATAGAATGAGAGAAGGAGCTATGAGAGAAAGAAAAAGAGAGTGAGAGTTAGAGAAAGCGAGACAGAAATAGAGCGAGAAAGAAAGAAAAAGAATGAGAGTTAGAGATTGAGAGTCAGAGAAAGCGAGAATGAGAGTAACAGAGAGAGCGATGAGAGAAAGGAAAAGAGAATGAGGAAAAGAGAAATTGAAAAAGAAAGATGGAGAGAAAGAAAAATAGTGAGAAATAGAGAATGAGGGAAAGAGAAAAGAAATAAATAGAATGAGAAAAGGAGCAATGAGAGAAAGAAAGAGAGAATGAGAGAAAGAAAAAGTGAGAGTGAGAGTTAGAGAAAGAGAAAGGGAGACAGAAATAGAGAGAGAAAGAAAGAAATAGAAAGCGAGAACGAAAGTCAGAGAAAGCAAGAATGAGAGTCACAGAGAGAGAGTGATGAGAAAAAGAGAATGAGGGAAAGAGAGAAAGAAAGAGAGAGAGAGAGAAAATGAGAGTGAGCGTTAGAGTGAGACAGAAACAGAGAATGAGAGAAAGAAAGAAAGAAAGAAGCAGAGAGAAAGGAAGAGAGAGAGACAGAGTATAAGAGTTAGAGAAAGAAAGAGAACGAGAGAAAGGAAAATAGAGAGTGAGTGATAAAGAAAGAGACAGAGAGAGAAAGAGAGTTAGAGAAAAGAGAAAGAAAGAAAGAGAAAATGAGAGTTAGAAAAGCGAGAAAGAAAAAGAGAGAAAATTGGGAGTTAGAGAAAGAGAGAAAAGCGAGAGAGAGAGTGGATGACAGTTAGAGAAAGAAACAGAGAATGAGACTGAAAGAAAGAGAGAGAGAGATAGAGTGATTTAAAAAGAAAAAGACGGAGAGCGAGTGATAGAAAGAGAGAGAGAGACAAAGAAACAAGAAAGGATGGAAAAGAGAAAGTTGTCATGAGGAGGGGAGAAAGAAAGATATAGGAAACTAGAAAAAGCTAAGAACAAATGAAACTTGTAAACACAGTGAAAAGAAATGTATAAAGAAAAAGTATGAAAAAGCAACTTGGACATTATCGATAATCAGCCGAATCATTTGCTGTTTGGAATTTCTTTGAAAGCACCCGTTTCAACAGATAATGTCAAAGGTTTTCGCTAAAGGCCGCTAGAGGGCAGCAACATCTACTTTCGAAAGTATCTCACAAAAGAAATTGAGGAAGGCAGAGGACAAGTATACGAAAGTTAAGAATCGTCCGTTTTTTATGAACAGAAGAGAAAAAAGGTAAAAAAAAAAAACAAAAAACGGGACTACCTTGAAAATACTCACGATCAGTAGCTGCAGCCACTAACCACCTGCCGACTCCAAGATCGTGCTTATGACCTTTGAAATCGACAACGTCACGAAGTACGGTGTGAACATACCTTAACGGCGCTTCTGCACAACAGGCTGACAAAGACGTGATGAGGTCCGCTTCCAGCCGCGCATTTCATCTGTGCAGACGAACGAAGCAGCGGCGAACCAAACGAAACAGAAAATGATGGAACGGGGTTGGATGGAGCAGATAAGCGACTCTGCACCGTGTACACCCAAGACAGTGCGAGATTGGATACGAGAGCAGATCACTACTTTAGATGAACTCTCGTGTGGAGCGAGTTGGGTGTCATCCTCAGAGGGCACACTCTTTGGGAAGAGCCGTGTAATTTTAGAATTTCTTAAGTCCTGTTTCACATTCCCCTTTCAGTCTTCAGGTTTATTGTCGAATTTGTTTCTTACAACACCGAAGCCGTTTCCTGTTTTCCTCGCGTCTCTAATAAATCAGTTCTTTTGGTTTTTTGTCAATACGTTGATTACGAAACTTCGAGTAAACATTTGCCGGAAGCGAGTTGCGAAATGGTAATCCGGTCCGTACCATTCGATAAGACGATCTGTTCTTTCATATTTCACCCGTATTACGTACTTTGCATTTTAATTAACAGCCTTGGACATTTTACGATTCTGCAGAAGATGGCCTGATTATGGACTGGAGAGGTCATGGGATGTTGTGTATCGGAAGGAACATAAATCTACTGGTGGGGCTGGAATTAAATTGATCCAGACAACTTTTTGCGCGATGTTCTCGAAGTTAATTTGATATTCAAATTTTTATCTCTCTAAGGGAGTGATAAAATGTTCACGACATCCTGGTTATTATTGCTCGATGGGCGGTTTCCTGTTTGAGATTGTACAAGATCCATTACCGGACAAAGAACTGGAAATTCTGAAAAAGAAACGCTATAACAAAGAAATTTATCTAAGATGTGTGTTGAAATGTAGAAAGCCAAGTCTTCAGAAAGGTATCTCGTTATTGGAAGTTGGTTTCAAGAATTCTTAGTGAAGATCGAGGATTGATTCACCCCGGATACTTAAGGGACTCGGTTATCCTCAGTTACCATCTCAAATTTCAAGTTTGTTTGCAAATGCATTGAGGGTTGATTTTTAGATTTTAAAGGTCATACGAAATACAATATTAATTATGAATTACCAAATTATGTAAGTTAGAAAGAACATGTATGTTCAAATTTATGTCATAAAAATATGGCTGTGTAGAACGGGCTTTAAACAGTACAAAACATACGTATGAACACCAACATGAATAGTGTTGATCTACGACATGAATCATACTAGTTACTCAGTTGTGAGTAACCAGTGTGGAAGAGTACAGACAACAGTGTCAATGTGTCTCTTACTTATGTTTCAGGTTCCACGACAACTGTCTCATTACAACGGGTTACACCAGTACTGCACTACTTTCAAATTGAAACCGTATATCCTCCGAGATGATCATGTGGCGATTGGAATTAATTTGAGAAAGGGAACAATCTGTAATAGTTCAATACTAAGACAACTCGTTGCGAAAATGAACAGTGTGCTAAAATAGACTTTATATCATTTATAAAAGAAAAAAAAAAAGATTTTTTTTTATGTGAAACATCCTTGGGGGTACCTACAAGCGAGTAAATCTGATCAGTCACGAAAAATGCGTGACGGTAGTGACGTCATCTGCATATTCCGCCAGAGGCGCAAGATCCAAGCCAATAGCCTAATTGCCCATTTGATTGTAGTCATTTGTTGAATAGTATGACGTCACAATCATACTTCCTGAAGATAGTTGCGATCATACTTCCTGCAGGAAGTATGATTGCAACAATACAAGTATTTGTTATATGACTGCAACAATACAAACATTTGTCAATAATTTCTTTTTTTCGTCTCGCATTTTCGTTACATTCCATTGTCATTTCGTAATAAATATATACAAAATACCTAAAAGAAACGCGAAGGATGTTTCACATGAAACCATATACCGCGTATGCTCGGAACACTCGCCATTTGTTTCTTTTTTGCTTTATAACTGAGACCACTCATTATAAAGCACACCAATATGAAAAAAAAAAAAAAAAATGTTTTCCTGATGGTCACTCAGTTTCCCTTTCCCTTTTTTTTTTTTTTTTTTTTTTTCTTTCTTTCTGTAATGCCCCTTTTCATAAGTTCGGTGCACGTGGATGCGGGCGTACCCACACACAGAGACAGAATTCGTGTCCTTAGTGAAACCTTTAAGAAGCATACGTACACACCTCCCTTTTCTCATCTTTATGTATGGCACAGACCTAGGAAGGGAGAAGGGATGGGGGGAGGCTAAAGCGATCGTCAGACGGGCAGGTTGCACTCGCAGTCGTTTGATAAACTTCCGAACACTGAATCAAACGTTAACGGCACGTAAAGAAAAATCCTAATTTATGTGGGGTTCGCGAATACTGGCCGAGTTATATATGGGATGAAATTTAATTTATCTTCTCGTTTACTTTCGTCTTTGACAGCTTCATTTGGGTTGGTCGCTGCCTTTCTAGCTTACGTATGTGTGCGAAGGCGCATCCACACCTCTCCCCCAACCACCCCACTTTTTTTTCTTTTCTTTAGCAGTGTAGAGAGATAAGAAAGCCATATAGCGGAAAGTGCATCGCATTAACGAGATTATGAAGTTTTAATTATAAGCATCTCAGAATAATACCGGTGTCTGGATAAATGTGCATTTAATAATTAAAAAAATAATAATAATAAATTTATCATCGTTTAAAATTATATGATTTAGTAAATGAAAACTTTGATTTAGTTAATAAAATTTATTTTAATAAAGAATATAGAAAATAAAATTATTCGAATTCCATGATTCTACTTTATAAAAAAATTCATGATTCTTGACAAATCCCATTCAAGATTTCATAATTTCACAATTCTTTCATGAGTCTCGTTCATGATTTCATAATTTCGCACTTCTATCATGAGTGTTATTCATGATTTCATTCTCCTTTCATTGGTCTCATTCATGATTTGATAATTTCATGCTGCTTTCATCAGTCTCATTGATGACTGATGACTTCATAATTTAATGATTCTACACTTCATGATTCCATGAAATGTAATGATTCTATGATTCCATCATTATTCTAAATTTCACGATTCCATCATGATTCTACATCTTATGATTCTTTCATGAGCCTAATTCATGATTTAACGATTCAATATTTCATGAGTTCATCAAGATTCTACATTTCATGAATCCATCATGATTTTAAATTTCATGAGTGTAGTTCATGATTCTACATTTAATGATTCTTTCATGAGTATAATTAATGATTCTAGATTTCATGATAGTTTCATGAGTATAATTCATGATTCTACATTTCATGATTCTTTCATGAGCCTAATTCATGATTTAATGATTCAACATTTCATGATTCCATCATGAGTCTCGTTCATGAATTCATAATTTCACACATATCATGAGTGTCATTCATGCTTTCATTCTCCTTTCATCGGTCTCATTCATGATTTGATAATTTCATGCTGCTTTCATCAGTCTCATTGATGGCGCATGACTTCATAATTTAATGATTCTACATTTAATGATTCCATCATGATTCTACATTTCATGAGTGCCTAATTCATGATTTAATGATTCAACATTTAATGTGTCCATCGTGATTCTACATTTCATGAGTCCATCATGATTCTACATTTCACGATTCTTTCATGAGTCCATCATGATTCTACATTTCACGATTCTTTCATGAGTCCATCATGATTCTACATTTCATGAGTATAATTCATGATTTCATAATTTCATGGTGCTACTTTCTATTTACTTTCTTGAAAAAAAACTTCATCTTGTTTTCTAGAAAGTAGAATCATATGAAATTATTTGGCTTGAAAACAAAAAGAAGTTTTCTTTACAAGTCAAATAATTTCATGATTCGACTTTTTTTTTTTTTTTTTTAACAAGCGATGTTTATGTTTACATGATTCTACATTCTGTCTACATTTTGTTTTCAATTCAAATTTCATGGAATTTCTTACACTTGTTTTTTGTTTTGTGTTGAAATATCCCTCGCCTGTCTCTCTCCCACTTTATTGGAACTGTAGAAAATTTGGTCCTGTAAAATCAAATTTAGTATTTGAAAAAAAAAAAAAAAATCTATAATATTTTTTTATTTCTTTTGATAATCTTTCATACGCAACATCATAACTTTTCGTCGTTTCTCTTATGAGTAAAATGTTTTGAGCCATACATACTGGAATTTATTAAAGATAGACCTAAGTGAACGTACATTTAATAAGAAATGAATAAGCACTTACCCGTGTGCAGGAAGAGATGATTTTTCAGATTTGTTTGCTTACTGAACCCCCTGTTACAAATATGGCACTTGAAGGGCCAAGAACCATTATGGACATACATGTGACTTTTCAGGTCCCCTGGCGTCGGAAATGATTTCGAACACAAGGTACATTTGTGAGGCTTTTCCTAAAAGAGCCAAAATGGTTGGAGAGTGATTTATTGATGTTTTTTACAATACAAGCTGTTTATACAAAACACCTAAAGCACAATAATATTTCGATTTATAAAATAAAATAGAATTATTAGCCGTGTGTACAGGAAGTGAGCAAAATAATAGAAACACCCGCGATAAAAGTCAGGTATGCACTAATATGCTGTGGGGCCAGTCACCCTTTGCTTTTAAAATGTGGCACAGATTCAAATAAATCTTCGTCTTAAGAAGAATATTGGACAATTCTTCATGGGGAAAGTTTCAAGCTCCTTGAGCTATGAAGATGGAAATCTGCTTCTCATGCTCCTCTCCAAATTTGCCCACGGTGGCTCAGTAACGTTTAAGTCTGGTGATTTTACAGGCCATTGGAGATGCTCAGCCTTAGATTCGTGCTCCTCAAATCAAGATTGGACACGCCTGTCTGTACGCATTGGAGCATTATCATTTCGAAACGTGACATTTGTGGAAATAAAGTTTTTACCATGGGATGAAACCTGGTCAGAGAGCAAACGAAGCATCGGTAATAAGTCCAAAAAAGGAATTCAAAGGTCATTCTGATATCCAAAGAGTATTAAGGAGTTGCTAGCTCCTCGTATATTGCCTATTGTGATCCAATAAGTGAACGCGCACCCAACCTATCTTCTAGAAATTCGAAGCAACCATAAATTTTCTCCCAGTTCGTTCCGGATCACTGCAACCGCCATTTCAATCGCTGTCATCGTCCAAATGCGCAGAAGCATGTCTGATTTGCGCCGTAATTCTTCGAGGTGTCACTGGATTCTATACGACCAAGTGTCTTTGGCGTAGATCGTCCGGAGTTGGCGGTGGAACGGGCAATTGGCGTCTCTTAGTTAGCGGTGGTCGTAAATATTCGTCTGTGAAAACCCTAAATTCGTCATGCCCTGATTATTTTTCCCTTACGTTTTAGTTCGTTCATCGGGGTAATTACTGTTTCAGTCTGTGGTGACAGATTTCGTTAATTGTCAGTGTCATTTGACCCACTGATAATCAGAGGTCAGCTACGCTGTACGCTTTTCTCTCTCTCTCTCTCTTTGTCCTGTACGGACTGCTTGAAACCCGACCGATGGATTTTGTTAAGCTTTTGTTGTCATACAGGTGGCGTAAAAGTTTATTTAACGTTTCCGAGAGACGTCGCAGCGTATGTTTCGACAGTCCCGATAATAACTGGCTCTAGTTGAGGGAGAGAAAGAGAAAAAATGGGGTAGAAATTCATACGTTTCGGAGGGACCGCTAATGAAAAACGCAAGATCGGTTAACGGGCATTTCTTTGGAGGGAAAGAAGGTTGGAAAAATGCGGATAAAAGATTCGTTGCTTTCAGTCTGCAGCATTCGTTCTGTTCATTAGCTACTTTGCTCGTGATTAAATCGTCCCTCTCTCGATCAACTTGTCTTCCCTTAACTCTTTATTTCTTTCTCACTTTAAGGAACTCCCTTAATCAGCTTCTTTCGATTTTCCTTAATGTCCGTCTCGCTCGATTTCTCTCAGTCAGTTTCTTTTGGCTTCTCTTAATCAAACTTCCACCCCTTCTTCTTTCTTCTCTCTTTCCCTCTCTCCCTCTCTCACTTTCTTTTCTGTCTGTCCCACTTCTTTCTTCTCTCTTTCCTTTTCTTTCTGTCAATCTCTCTCGCTTTCTTTCTTCTTTCTTTTTTTTCTCTTTCGCTTTATCTCTCTCTCATTTCTCTATCGCTTTCTCTTTATTTTCTCATTTTCTCTGTCTTGCTATGGAGCTGTTTTCATTCTTTCGCTCTCTCGCCGTGTCTCTTTCCTTTTCGCTTTTTCTCTCTATACTCCCTTTCTCTTCTCTTTCCTTCTCTTTCAGTCTGTCTCTCTCTCTCTCTCTCTCTCTCTCTCTTTCACTTTGTCTCTTTCATTTTTTTCTTTCCTGTCGCCTTCTCTCCTCCCTCCTCCACTTTCTTCTCTATTTCCTTGTCTCTTTCTTCTCTCTCCTCTCACATGCCTTTTTCTCTCACTCTCTTTCTCATTCTTTTCTCTTTGCTTCTTTCTCTCTCTCTCACATGCCTTCTCTGTGTCTTTCTCATTATTCTCTTTATGCTTCCATCTCTCTCTCTCTCTGTCTGTCTCTCTTTCTCACGTACCTTCTTTCTCTCTCTCTTTCTCATTCTTCTCAATTTGCTTCCATCTCTCTCTCTCGCTCGCTCTCTTTCTCTCTCTCTCTCTCTCTCGCTTTCTCGCTACGTCTCTATTTTCATTCTTTCGCTCTCTGGTTTTGTCTCTCTTTGTCTCTCTCTCTCTCTCTCACTCTCGCTTTGTCTCTTTCTCATTTTCTTTCTTCTCTCTCTCACACATGCCTTCTTTCTCTCTTTTTCGCTTTCTTCTCTTTGTTTCTATCTGTCTCCTTTTCTTTCTTCTCTCTCTCTCTGTATGCGGATAATATCACTATTGCTATACACAATGATAAAAAATTCGACCATCAAAAAATAAATAAATAAAATAAGATAAAGAGGAAAACTAGCTAGCCATATACAAGCGCCTCGGCAATCCAATAAAAAGAAGAACTGTCCTGATTTACTTAGGACAGTTCTTCTTTTTATTCTTACAGTTCTTACTACTTTGGTTTATCTGAGAAAAACCTGCCGATTTACTCAGAAAAACCAAAGTAGTACTCTTACATTTCATCGGAACTCAATAACATGGATATCCAACTCCAAACTTCGTCATCCATTCGCTTAGGAAGATCACGGTTTGGTTTCGAATAAAGCCACAATATCTCACCTCCGACTGCGTGTCAAAGGAAAACTGTAGATCAAATGTATGCGCTCTGCCACCATGAACCATCTTCCAATAACGAATAATGAGGAGGAAAATCTTATTCGAGGAACTGTGTCCAAGGTACCAACACCATTCCAACTGAAACTTACGCAACAAGTACAAGGGAAAATCTCGACTAGCAACGCATACGGGAGTGATCGTTGGCAAAAAGAAGTTTCTTTTATTCCAAACGTGAAAGCAGCCGGAAAGAGGGGGAGGCAGAGGGGAAGAGTGGAACGCCTGATAAGTAGGCCTAATTAGGCGTACCACTGAAATAGTCGTGGATTTGTAATCATTAAAAAAAAAAATAACGTTATTTTCAAAGGCATATTGTGTAGTACGGGGTTTCTCAAGCTTTTCGAAACCGTGATCCCCTAACGATTGTATCACCCCCACTCTCCATAAATGCAAATAATGATTTTATTTAGGTTACGGTTTGGCAAGAAATAAATATACAATCAAAACACAATCACATTTAAACGATCAAACTTTTAAAAATATGTGCAGACCTAAGTTTCTCGCGACCGTCCGGTGGATCGCGACCAACAATCTGAGAATCTCTATGCACTTACTCTTTGATGGAATTAGAGAGTAGAGGAACGGTCTAAAGAAAACATGAGCTAATTTCCATATGATATACGCTTTTATGTTCACCTTCGATAGCTTTTAGAGATAAAGGGATTTGAACACGCGCTTACCAACTCAAATGGAATTTTGCACAACGGTATGTAGGCTAGTTGGAAGCAAATAAAACCAGCGGTAATATATAGGCTACGGCATAGCCAGAGAGGTCACAATTGAGGAAGCCACGAATTTTTCTTTGACACTATCCTTTCGCTCATATCGCCCCACTTTCCTCTTCGCCGATGCCTGAAGGGTGCCCAAATAAATGTTTAAAAGGGATGCAAATCCACCCCTCCTCTCACCTTAATATTTACAATGTAACCAGATGGTGTACAGTGTTTTATTAGTTTCGCTACTTAGCAATCGAGACATTTTCATCCAATGGAATGTTGTGGACAAGACAACAGTTAAAAGAGAATAAAATGAAGCGCCACCACACTAAATATTCTAAATGTACGCGCATATATCACTTGGGAAAACACCCACAGGACATCTACAGGCCTCGCTGCTGAAATGTTCTGTATTTGTAGTCGAAAGAAGAAAGGTTACGCCTAACTTGAGATGATGCAGTTAACTCGACCAGCAGATTTACTATGTAAGAACGTCATTTTCATTTATAGTCATAAATCTTGACACTCCCATATCCTTTCTAGAGGTCTAGCATTACCGAAAACAACTTGGTATTCCGAACACGGAACAATTCTAAACACGTTGCGTCTTAGCTCGTAAGCAGAACAGCTCAAGAAGCGACTAAGAACTTTGACGCACCTCTTGACGTCATTACGTCACGTCAGATATTCACCCGTTAATTATTTAAATTGGGTAGACGTTCTCTTTGAAAACAGCGGAAATGAAGTAGTTAGAAAGAGGGATCGGTGTAGCTGATGTTCAACGTTTCTCTTTCGTTTTCTTTTTTGATAAAGGTTACAAAAAGTTTGGAGTAGAATAATGTTATTTTTATTTTTCTTCTTTCTAAAGGCTAGAATAAAGTTTGAGGTAAAGGTTTGCTAGACATAATTAGAGGTTGGAGTGTTGAATTCAAAACAAAAAGTAACCTTGCAAATAGTTTTGTTAGAGTTCCAGCAATCTGAATAGCTTTTATTTACATTTAATACTTATACTTTGACATTCCAGACAGTGGAACTGCACCGAATGTCAATGTACCAAATGGAATTCGTTGTTCCAGGAACGAAAACCAATTGTCCAATTGAACCATGAGAAACAACCCTAGACTTTGACAGCACCTCCATCAAACTTCACATTTTGGTGAATAACGTACGCCAGGCATCTGTCAGACCCAAACAATGATCCAAGAACCCATCAGGTCGGAAATCCTTGTACCGTGACCCGTCACGCAGTAATTTAATTTTCCAAAGTTCCAAGGACTACTTCCAATGGGTTGTACTTCCGTAAAATCCGATCCCATTCAGCTTCATCTGTCTTGTACTATTATCAGTTCTTGTAGTCTTCCTGACTACCTGATTGATTTCGATGACCATTGATGGGATCTACGTAATTTTTGTGATAAACCAAAATATATCACCATGTAGTACTATCGTACGTTTTCATTTGGTGGTTCTAGAGTGGTGAAGTTTTGAAACAATGGCAATTTCACTTTAGCCAGCGAGTTATTAATTACTGGAATAAGAAGTCGAAACTGTCTGAACCACTAGGGTGGTTCAGACAGTTTCGGGAAATTCAGAAGTTAGCTAAATAGACACCTACGTGATAAGGGAGTCAAATAGGTAGTTTATTTTATTTTATTATTATTTTAATTATTATTATCTCTTTTTTTTTTTCCATCCCGCGACGGGCACTGGTACCAGGTGTGTGGGGTGGTTGTTGCTGACCGGTTACTATTATTGGTGGAGAACTTTCTGGCTATCCTACAGGCATTTAAGATCGCAGCTTTCTGGAGTTCCTTGTAGATGTTCTCTGGGAGATCTATTGCTGCTAGGTGCTTATGCAGGCTCTTTGGTACAATGTCGGTAGTTAACACGGTAAGCGGGAAGGTCATTATTTGTTCCATATGCCACATACCTTTGACTTCCGTCTTAGCTCTGAGCACTTCCTGATCTTTTCGCTTCATAGGTTTTCTAGAGGTTGCATGTGTCGGACACCACTGTATCGATCTCGTAGGAAGCCATTTCCTTCTTGTCGATGAGGGTTATGCCTGGTCTGTTGTGGGAGATCGTTTTGTCCGTTATTATGGCATGTCCCATTATAGCTCTGAGTGAGGTCTGAGTATAGTCTCTGAGTGGTCCCATTATAGTCTCTGAGTGAGGCTCGTACTTGAAATACAGTAAACTTTCTTTGATTAGCTGGTATTTTTGCACTAGCTTCTGATGTATTATCCTAGCCACCTGGTCGTGACTGTGAGTGTAATCCAGCTAGGCGATCACACTGCATCCTGTGGCGATGTGCTGGATTGTTTCTGGGGCCAGGTGACAACGTCGACATGTGTCATCTGTTATTCCGAGATTCGGAGCGATGTATTTCCTGTAGTTCCTATTGCTGATTACACGGTCTTGGATGACGAGCATGAATGTTGTGAGGCTGGTGTTGCGGTGATCCTTCGGGTAGCGTTGGCGGCTCTTGGTCATTATCATCGTGGTCTATAACCTAATCTCCTCCAGTTCGGTGTTCGTCCAATATGTGATCCCGAAAGAATACGTTAGTACTGGGATTGCGTAGGTGTTTATGACTGTAGCCATATTCCCGCCATCAGCTTTAATTTGAGCAGACTTCTCTGATGGTATTTCTCAGTGAGGCGGGCGTTGATCTCCTTATGTCCAAAGTGGTGGGCTTGCATCATCCCCAGCCATTTGTATGTCTCTCCCTCTGTCATGGCTTCATTCTCATCACCGGTATTCAGCTGGTAGTTTCGTCCGACTGGATGTCCTTGATGCAATCCATGGGTCTAGCAATTGTCTAGACCAAATTGCATCCTGATTTCAGTGCTCTTCAGTGATCCGGAGTAGTAGTAGTAGTTGATTCTGATTTGCGGCATACAGTGTGATGTCATCCATGTACATCAGGTAAGAGAGGATGTAGAAGTTATTATTTCCTTCTTTTATGGTATACCAGTACTTGCTTTCATTGAGCATGGTGGACAGGACAGTTGAGTGCTAGACAGAACCGTAGTGGGCTCAGGCCATCTCCCTAGAGGATTCCTCTTCTAAAGGGCATCGGTCTGGTCGTGAGGTTCTCAATCTTGATTGAAACTCTTAATTTTGTCATTATTGCTTCTAACAAGTGTGTCAGTGTCGGGATGATTTTGTAGATCTTCAGGTTTATCTATCAGCCAGATATGACACACAGAGTCGAAAGCCTTGTGGTACTCGACGTAGGCCGTTTACAGGTTGCGATGCTTCTTGTAGGCTTGCTCCATAATTGGAGCGTCAATGGTCAATTGCTCCTTGCATCCTCTGCTCTTCTGGTGCTTGACCCTGATGTTCTGGCTCTCCAAATGGTTTGATATCGTCTTCGTTATGCAGATGGTCAGGAGTACTTTGTTGGGAGACAGGTGATTGGTCTGTACCTTTCCGAGTTTGTGGTATCTTTGTCCTTAGCCTTAAGGTAGGTGATTACTTGAGTCAGAGACTCCAGAATTGTTTCAGAGTGTCTTGTTATCTGGGTGAACTGCTCTCTTATGTGCTTGCGTGTGTGCAGTGGAATTTATTGTACCACTAGTTGTGGATGTTATCTATTCCTAGGGTTCTCCATTTGTGGGATTTTCTGATCGACTGTTGTACTTCTTCCTCCCGAATCTCCCATTCTGTCATGTCTTGTACATTCCTGGTTTCTTCATTTCTAGATCTATCCGGGGGGGGGGGACAGCCGATATGCTAACTTCGCTGCTCCACAGGTTCCCTCAGAACTCCTCGAGTATATTCTGGTTGGGGGTTCGTTGCTTTTCTTCTTGTCTTGTCCGATTTTCCTGCAGAACGCTCTCTGCTATTCATCAAATATCTTGTCTGTTTTCCTGTAGGCACTCTTATTGTAACAGCGAAGTCTCTCGCTCAGTGCCAGGAGTTTCTGCTTGTGGATGTCAAAGTATTCTTCGATCCACTGATTGTTATTATTATTATAATATTTTGCTGGTGCATCAAAAGTCTAGGGCTTCCCTACCTGATTGTATGCTAAAATAGCGCTTTTTTCTTTTGGAACTCGCTAAGCAGATATGAATGCAGTTGCGTTCCTAACACATGATGCGCGTGTGGTCCATTTTTCCCAAATCCCAAGAGAGAGAGAGGCCGGTTACTTTTGGTAATATAGTGTAGATAGACAGAATTCGCAGCCAATTGAAGATGGTCATTGAAATTCAAGTATAAGAAAGTATGATCGAACAGAATCCTCCAAAGATCACAGAGAGAAAGAAGTACGAAACGAGCAGAGTAGAAAGGCCATCCAAGACCACAGAACTGGATATGTTGATTAATACCCAGAATATCATACACGTGCCTTGAGTGACCGGGGTTCAAGCCCGTGACTACTGAATACGGTGCTGTTTCTTGTATTCAATCTATCATGCGAACTCCTCTGACCGTTTGGTCGTCCCGGAGTATAAACAGAAAATTTATTTTATTTATTTAAATTTGTATAATGGCTTAAAACCATTTAGAATTTTCACCTTCAACTGATTTACGCAAGGGATAAATCATTCATCTCGGGCCGGTGAAATTTATTACAAAGTCTTTCATTTGACCATGAATTCCTCGACAGTTAACAATGATTTGAGTCCATCTGTAGCTTATGAGATCCACAAGAGATTAATCATACTGCTTCTTACCATGAGAAGACACAAAAATTGAAGTTTTTGCTTTTTCAAGAGGGCTACTTTTAAATTAACTGCCCCCGCAGTACATCAGGGAAACCGCTTCTATATTTATGTGACCCATCGCTTGACGAAGCTCTTATTACGGCCATTTTATCGCGATAACATCTAACGCGACCCCTTACGCTCTTACACACACACACACACATACACCCCCATCCCCTCTGCACTGTCGTAATGCTTTGAATGGTCTTAATTCCCGGCCTTTCTACACCTCCAATACTTATCACAGTCATTCGAGTGAAAGTGGAGAAGAAATGGTTAGTTTAACGCCTGGGAAAAGACGGTTAGCCCTAAACTAAATATCAGTTTGTTTAAGCGATTTCCTGCCCTTGGGGACGTTCCTCCCGCACATCGCCTTACCGGGCTTTTGACGGGCGCAGCACGATTATCAACGCAGTATTTCCCAGACAGGTTCAACTCGTCTCCCTCTCTCTCTTCTCTCTCCCTATACATCGCACAATAACTGCACGCGCGGGCGGACCTCCCGGCTGTCAATAAATTGTAACAAGGTAGTATTTACCCCGAAATTACTGAGCGCAAATCTGTAGCTGTTGCTGTCTTGACAACCGCTAGCGTCAAGATGGTGCCCTGTGAAATAAAAAAACAAATAAACGCAAGGTTGCTCAGCCACAGAGCTGAGCCATGTTAATGACACGCTACATCGAGGCACCAGCTTCTAATTGATCCGCTTTTTGTGTAAACCAGTGAGTGGAAACACGTGACTGGTTGCCGGTGCTTGGATTGTAAGGAGTGAGTACAATATAAGGTATTATAGGTGCAGGGCTTCGAATGTCATTGACCCCTTATGGACTGTAAGGCAAGGTAGGTAACATTATGGACTTGGTATGGTGGGCAAGGATGTGCTGGAAGTAAGGAATAAAAAGAAAAGTAACACCTGTTATTCTTTTCGGCGATATATTTATGCACACTGATGTATGGTCTCATATGGCGATGGATACGCCGCTTTCAATACATTAATTTGATAATCCCATAGTCTTTTTTATTTACATCATCACCAACCTCAATTGAACGCTCCAGGAAGCATATACTCTTTTTGTGATACTATAGGGCGTTTTGTTTAACTTTAGGTGATTAAACCAAAATGGTTGCCATATTAAAAACACGAGTGAATGAAGAAATGAACGCAGTTATCCGATTTCCGCATACCAAAGACACTAAGTCCACGAAAATTCACCAGAGACTACGAGTTCTGAATGATCCAACTAAAATTAATTCTGTCTTTGGTTCAGCCAGTTAAAACACAACCTACATTGCCGAATACAATACTGGCTATCCCGTTACATTAACATTAGCATTAGTAGTGGTATATGATGCAAGGAAGCAAGCTTATGTTGCATCAGCCAAAAAAAAAAAAAAAAAAAAAACACTTGCCATTCACCCATCCTTCGCTCCAAAAGTTTGTCCAGTTCCTCCTTGAATTTATTTAAGTTATCAACTTCCACAACGACAGATAGAAGCTGGTACTACCAATCAACCACTCGCTGGCTAAAGGCAAATTCCCTTACATCCATTCTGTGATTGTCTTTCCTCAATTTGAATTTATGTCCCCTCATGTGAACAGTCTGAACAAGAGGAAGAATCCTATTAGCATTGAGCTTGCTCAAACCATTCAAAGCCTTAAACACTTCAATCAGATCACCTCGCAGGTGCCTAGTTTCAAGACGCTACAATTTGCAAAACTTAACCCTTTCTTGGTAAGAACACCCTTTGTTTTCCCCCTCACCAATCTCGTTGCCCTTCTCTGTACTCGTTCCAGCAGCTCTACATCCTTCCTACAATGAAGCCTCCAGACCTGTATACAGTACTCAAAGTGTGGCCTCACCGTTGCCTTATACAAGGGGATAATCACCTCTTTATCCCTATTAGAAAAATTCCTGTATATCATTGACAAGACTCTATGAGCTACTCTTGCAGACCGTCTGCACTGCTCAGAAAACTTCATATCTGCCTGCACAATTACCCCCAGGTCTTTTTCATTCTCCAATGTCCTGAGTGCAGTACCGCGCAGGTACGTTACTCTGGGGTTACTGCTATCCACATGCAGTATACCTTCATCACTATCATGGATAAATATAGAAAACAACAATGGTCCCAACACTGAACCATGGGGTGCTCCATTGATAACTTATGACAGGTGTATGCCCATACACTATACGGTCCCGGCCTTGTTCCTTCGGGCGTTCATCTGACAGAGGAGACAGATTTGGTAACAGAAAGAAGTTACACAGCTAGTTTAAACCTAGAAGTATGACCTGCTAATGCGGTCTTTTCCACTCGGTGTGTGGAGGACGGCGATCTTACTAACTGTACTGCCCACGAGGGCTGGAATTTCTCCGATCTGTGAATCATAAAGTTATAAAACTACTTATATAAAAGAATATACACTCACTGACCAAAAATGTGGAATCCTTTATTTAGTATCTAGTAGGGTTACCGTTTATCTCGAATTACAGCCCACATGGTATGTAGTGGTATGTTATCCACTAAGTGTTTGAGGGAATCTAGCTTCCCATTTGACCATTCTTCCATCAGGTTTGTCAGCTGCTGTATTGTAGTCGGTAGAGAACTATGAAGCCAAACTGCCCTTTCCAATATATCCCAGACATTCTCAGTTGGATTCAGATCTGGAGAATATTGGAAATCTTGGTAATGTTCCACGAGCCATTCAGATACAGTTTTTCCACGGTGAACACACTGCAAGAATACAACTCAATTGGCGTAAAAATAAAGTATTGCAGAATGAAGATGGTCCAATACGTCAGAAAGGTATTCATTGGAGGAAACACGATCGTATTACAGTATGTGCAGATCCAGTCCGTACCACCAACGTCAAGACTGGACTGTGGAACAGTGGGAAAAAGGTCAGGTGGTGTGACGAGTCTCAATTTACATTTTTTTTTTGACACAAATGGCACCAATACCATACAGCAAGTTTAATTGTTTGTTCTCCAATTGCAAACGTTTTCTAATTTTTTTGCCAGTGAGTGTTTATTATACTATAACTATTTTTTCTATCACTACTCATAAGAAGTATAATTCAACGATTATAGTCATACAATATCTGTCAAAACATCTATCATCAGGAGTGTGTATGGTAAATCTGCAACACCCTTAAAAGGCAAAAAGGCTAACTCTCTTAAACATCATCTGGCTACATTACGCACACTTCGATCTAATGAGAGTAAGCAGAGAAATCTGCGTGTTCGTTGACTCTAAAAGAACGAACTAAAGAAAAAATTCTTAAGAAAAATTATGAGTCATTAAAATCGGCATGTCAGAACACATGCCACTTTAAGCCGTAAGACAGAGGGCAGAGATATTTTTGTATCTCTAGGTAAGGAAGTAGAAAAAGATAGGAAGTAAAACTCCCTGAGAGAAAAGCCATTTCCCCTGTGTGTAGATTGAATACGCTAAATGATCAGCACCTGCTTGCTTCGAGCCTTTGTTGCTGACCTTTCGGGAAGGGTTACTATGTGCATCTTGTGGCCTAACTTAAGGCTATTTACCTCTCTATTGTGTCAAGCCTTATGGTTAAGTTTATGACACCTTAATGAGAATAGCTGATCGGTTTATTATTATTTTTTCTCTCTGTTCGCTTGCGTGTGTAGTTTTACAGGAGAGATCAATCTTTGTACAACGCCAAGGGATATCGACTGTGGTGCCACCTGTCATTTAACTATGACCGGTCAAGTAACGACAAAGAATAATTAGGAGATCATTAATTTACAAGTGTCGTGTGGCCGCACGCGTTACTCTTGGAGGTTCTAGTGACAATAAACAGTACTGCTCGGGGTCATGTATCGAAGGGAAGAATGCACTTGGTGTGTGTGTGTGTGTGCCCTGTCAGCATGACTCTACCGGAACTTCGAGAAAGGCCAATATGTGGTACAGAACGCTGACCTTTGCCGTACGAGAACAGATGACTTATGTTACTTACAAATGGTCGAAGGGTATGGAGAAAAAGAAATAAGAAAAGGGAAAAAGAAACTTGATAAACTCGTATTTTGGACTGACATGGGTCCTTAATGATGTACTTGACATAGTCTTTGACTTATTCATAACCTTTGAAAGCGAAAACTACTTTTAGTTTATTCCTCGAGCCAAATTTTGGTTGTCCTGGAGTGGCTAGTTTTTCTTACAAGACAATCTGTTAACTACTGTTGATTTATGAATGATAAATTGGCCTCTTCATTGTGTAGAAGTTTGGGAGTTTTAATATGTTAAATGTTGTTTAATGTAAAGTCAGTCTTCTTTCTCCTGATGACTGTCATCTTCATCACTCTTCATCAGCTAAAGTTCAATCGAGAATTCTACGGCACAGATTTTGCGTAGTTGAGTCATAAATAAATTTGAGAGCGATTTGTCTGAATTCCTGACGATTAGTCTGAATTCCTGACGATTAGTCTAAAGATAGAAGGAAACTTTTTTTTGTGATTAGAAAATCAATTATATTCTTGAAATCAATCAGAATCTTTTGAGAATGTTTCATTTGTCTTTGAAGATAAGCTTGGATCCATGAATTTGAATTTTTCATCTAAGGTACTCGTAAAATCGGAATTTTCGAATTTGAAATATGTACTTTGTAGAGCCCGGCATGGCTTGCATAATAGCTCGATCAGCGTTTTAGAATTTAAGAGAATTTCCTTTTTGTAATGAGAATTGCACACGTCTTCCTGGACCTCTCTGGAAAGATATTCACCATGCAATATCCTACGGCTACTTTCGGATTTCTACTGCTTCTAAAGATTCTTCTATTTCATCCTTGGGATCAGCTACTCCAGTGGAATTTCCTTTAGGACTTCTATTGTCTGGTGAACTGCTGAAGCCAACTTGGCCTTGCTATTGATTGTACATAATGTATATACTGAATTTGCTAATACTGAATCGTGCCCTATTAAGGGGGTGCAATTTGGTCCATGATCTTTGGACTCTTTCCTCAAAGAAGGCAAGAATGTCAATGACGAGCTTTCTTTGTTTGCTGATCCTGATATTAGGATGGGACTTTTGGTAAGATACCAGGCACCGGTCACACAGCATAACAATAGAACAGAGCACAAAATTTACACACAAAACACTACACGCACTTGACTGGAATTGGGGCAAGCCCACCACAAGAAGTATAAAAGTGGCTAATGGGGGGGGAACCCTGGGTTCCGCAACAACTGCACTTAAATACTTAAATACAATACCCTACCAAAATTCAAATGACACTTGCATTTATTCAAAGACATGATAGAATGTTGCCACTTTTGGCCATAATGACTGTTTCAGCGTTGCGGAAGACTTGCTACCAATTTACGGTGCTGGTGGTACTGTGCTCCAGTTCATCTCTAAACATTTGTGAGTTTAACCAACGAACAGATTCATCTTGGCTTTGTTCTAATTCTGCGTTCTAATTCATCTCAAAAATATTCATTTAGGTTGATGTCAGTGCTCTGTGCTGGCCACTGCAGTTTCCAATATTATTCTCTTCAGTCCACACGTTCATCATCATTATGTTATGATAAGAAGCATTGTCGTGTTAGGTTTCTTTATAACTGGCTACGAAGAGAGTTCCAAACTGAATTCCTAGAGGCACCAGAGGGCCATAATCCGAATAGCTACCTCAAGGCGCTTTGGTTCCGACTGGAAAACAAGAAAAGAGCTTTAAAAAGTATAATTGGCATCCATGTTTGATTAATTTATTAAGGTGACATGATTGTAACTTGTTCTTAGTTTATCTCTGATCTTGTTATGGTTTCGAATCCATTCATTTCTAAAAGCTTCTACAACTGGGGCTATAGTTAACCTATCTTAATCGGAGAGAGTAGGGTTTTTCCCGTGAGTTATTATGGGCTTTTCAGCACATACAGCAGGTAATATAGTCTAAGTCGTTCATGTGCCTAAAAACCAGAAACAACAACACAGAATGTGGCTAATGGAAATCCCAGAATTCTATTGTCTGTGCCTCAGGCTGATCTTTCTCTTCATCACCTGCGTTTTGGAAAGAGGAAACGTGTAGCCATGCATCTGCGCTAATAGACCATTAGACCCATTTTATTAAGTAGCCGAAAAAAAATGCAATTTTAGATTTGATGTCCTAATTTCGGATTGAGTTTCTTTAATGTTGTGTGTCTGACACAGAGAAGGAGTAAACGTTAAAGGGAGGACATTTTCTAATGACTCAAAATGAAAACAAATGCGCTGTTTGACCGCGTACTTTACAAAAACGTCTACACTACGTAAGAGTTTAATTAACAAGACGGTACTTCGTGGTTGAAGTGTCAAGGTGATCAGACAACGAGATAGAAATACGTGCTCCGATGGACATACGGTAACAATATAATTCTCGGTACCTTCGGAAAAAATCCCGTAAAAGCGTTTTGAATAATGATCATGGTAATTCTTGAGTCTTCTTGTGATGGTTGCACAGTTAATGATCACAGACTAGTGGTCTCAGCTATAAACAATAGTGAGCAAAAAACACTTAACCAAGAAGGTAATTAATCTTTCTTCAAGAAAGAACTTTAACAATAAGAAACAAAGAAAGAAAGATAATCTATAATCAGAGAGCAGATAATGGTCCAAAAGAAGGCTTGCACTCTAACGTAAATTCAAGCGAAACAAAGTCGGAATTTTCCCTGGGAGAGGCCCGTGTTCCTGGTTAGAATAACACCGGGCATATAGCAAATAAGAGTGTAACTCTCACAGTGAGGAATAGAAAACGTTGACTTTTTCAACTTATGGGTTTTGAAACTAAAGTATTCTTGATGGCGAACTTCAGGAGTCAAATAATTTTGCCAAGATTCAGTGCTACATACAGATTACAATTTCTTAGTCCAAATCAAGATACTCCATGTTTTTCTCTACATTCCTGTTGGGAACTGGCACCTTACATAGTTTCTCTTAACCTATCTGACCATCGCGAGGAAGGCGACTCATAGAACTTTCTATTAAAGAGTCAAAAAAACGGTGTGCAATGTACCATTCCAAGCAACGTTTGGTGTCCTTTGGTATGATATCGGGCTACATGTCAAATGCTTATACGGATACAGAACTTGACCGAGTCCTGCTTCCTCTCTTACACTACGTGCAAAATATCTGGACTGAATGTCCTCTCCTTCTTGCTGGCTGAAATTAAGAAATACTTCTCATGTGGATTGGAGAAAGGTGTATGAGCTCTTTGGCCCATCGTGATCGAGTTGTCTATCTCAGGCGAGAGTTGCCCAGTTCATCTCAAAAGCGTAAAATTTTCATCCCGAAAAAAAAATTAACAACAACGTACAATTTACAGAATTTATATGAATATTGGCACCTCAAAGTTTTGGTTCCTCGTTGAAGACTGAAAGAAGTTTTAACGGTGTCTTCAGGGCTATAGTTAGTCGATCTGAGACAGACAAAGTAGATTTTTCTCTGTAAATTATTCCGGGCTATTCTTGCTTTTATGCCCTAAAACTAATTAGGAACTAAATAAAAACACTCCTATTGAGGGGCCTCCACTCCATCTCTGTAGGTACCATTAAACAAATAATATGACCAAATGATTTGTTATTGTTGTTCTTGTAAGGCATTTAGGCGCATCTACAACTTTAGACCATATTGCGTCGTATATTATACATAAACCGAGTTTCCAGGAGGAAAATCCATGCTGCCCTTGCCTGAGACCAAACCAAATCCAACTAAAGAAAAACATTGAGCATATTTTAACGCTGAAAAAAAAAAACAAAAAAAGACAAAAAGATTTCAAATTTCTTCCGAAACGACCTTGGAATTGCATAAATCTTCCTTTTCGAGAACAACCAAAAACAAATAACTTATTATGCATAGTAACCTAATAAGCACATTGGCTGCAACTGCATTCGACTAATTAAGATGTAGATTAGGTTTTATTGTTCATGGCAAGTAGTATGCCTCTGACTGTTACCCCTTGTGATTTTTTAACTTGCTGAAATCGAGCGTGATGTCTGGATTTTCTGTGCACGCGCGCGCTTCTTATTAAATGTATTCATCATATACACTGCATTGCCAAGAGTAACTGGAAACCTACTTTCCAAAGAGCCTTTTATTGACGTATTTAATAACGTGTCAGTCTATCTTTGTCTTAATTACTCGCCATATCCTCATTGCTAAACTACAACCCAAGAACAAAATAGGGAAAACCCTCTAGCCCGCAAAAATATAATAAAATACTTTGACTTGGAAAAAAAAAAAAACACTTTGAGATCCATCTAATGTGTTTCGTTGATCTAGCGTGAACGCAATTGCGATTATACCTATTCCTGTGGATGGCGAGTATGGTTCACTTTTCTAAAATGGCAGTGGTGTACTAATACTTTTTAGTTTTATGATATATATGCCAGTACAGTATACCTTAATTAATTCTTACAGGCAATTAGTTGAAATCAGAAAGTTGGAATTGATAAAAATTCAAAACAACTTGTTCTTTATTGTTTTTTTCCTATGTCGACATCCTGTTTTTTTTAGCCCTTACCCTTTCCATAGCGGTTAATATCCCGCGCTGTTTCTGTAAATGGGGAACCCTGATGAATATAAATGATCAGTAACACGTTCTTTCAGCTACTGAGCACGCATCGAAAGAGATAATAACGTTTAACGAACTGTGCATAAAAATGGTCGGATTTTCTTACAATCAGAAACGTGAAATTTAGCACTTTTATTAATACGGAAAAAACCGGAGTGCAATTATTCTGATAATGCTTCTCGATGCAGATAGAAAGCTCGTGGTGTTTTTTTTTTTTTTTTTTTTGTACAGCTTTTTCAAACATTTTACAACAGATGTTTCTGTATACATTATATTTAAAGAGACATTAAACTTCAAGGCATATCGCGTTTCTTTTTCGATGACCCTGTACTTGGAGACAAAGAGGAGGTTCGGTTTCATCTTATTAAGAAATATGATTTCCTTGACAGCTCTAATAAGGAAATAATTTCGAAGCAAATCTTTGAAATTGCCTTAACATGTTTTATCTTTTATTACTTGGGAAATAAGATAATGAGGTAGAAAAACAGGAAAAGTCAGTAGAATAAGTACTCGAATATTAATAAACAAAATGGAAATGCATTCAAAGGGGGTCTGCTAATATAGGACTCATAGGAATTTGAAGTGCCAAAAAATCTGAAAGGGAATTCGTACTTGCATACATGTACCCGTACTATGGGAAAAATAAGGAATTCTATAACCGTAGATGATTAAAGCATGTAAGTTAACCGATTTAGGCAAAGCGCCTAATGTCTTCGCCATGTCTGTCCGTCCACATCTAACAAATCAGCTCCCACTAAACGAATTTTGATGAAATTTTATATTTGACTCTTATAATAAGATTTATCGAATAATCTCAAATTCCATCAAAATCAGACAAATAGAAATTCGGCAATTAAGAGTTGAACGAGGCGGAGTTGAAATGACGTTTTAGGAGCCGTCCTTTGCAAGACGGCTCCTAAAATTGGCAAGGGACGTGATCTGACGGACGTCAAAAAATGGATGATTTCCGGGTACCGATTGAACGGTGGCAGCATTACGGAATCTGGGAATCTTGGAAGCTCTTCACGGAGTGCTCTAGTTAAGGTGCTTCAAGAGTGAATCAATTGTGGACAGAGCAGCAGTCAACATGCAAAGGACCGACACCTACGCCTCATTGATGATCGTGGTGAAACGGTGGAACGGCTGACCACGGACATTAACTAGGAAACAACCAGCAATGTTTCCAGGACTACGATCCAACTAACCCTGTTATGTATGGACTTCTGGAATAGGCTCTCATTAAGGTATCCATGCTTCTGGCCATCCATCACGAACACCACCTATAGATTTTGCATCCGAACAGCGTAACTGGACCATTGGCAACTGGGAAAAAAAAGTTTCCTTTTGAGATTTAATCACATTTTTCTGCTATGCCGTGTTGACGGAAGATGGAGGATACGGAGACAAACAGTGAAGAGGAATCACTCCAGTCTTGGTCCAACAGAAACAGGCATGTGGCGGCAGTGTTTTGGTATGAGGGACGTTTCCTGGGAATATCTTAGAGCCCTCATACCCTTAGACTGCACTCTAAATGCTAAAAACTACCTATTCATTGTGGCTGATCAGGTACACGCCTTGATCACTGTCTTCCCGAATGGCATAGGTGTGTTCCAACAGAAAGACAGGTTTCCTTGCCACATTGATAGTATTGTTCGAGAAAACAATATCATCAATACCACCGAACATAAGACATCACTGAGATTACGCAGATTGACAGATCCCGCGATTGGATCCTCCACCACAGATTATCCCAGACAGTCAAGAACAATACTAATACCAATAAGGTACGCAATCCTGGCTAGATGGTACAACATATCTCCTGCAACGTTCAGTGGCCTTATCGAATCCATACCCCTGTGCTCTTCCCACCTATATAATAGTAGGACATACCCACTATTAGGTAGGTGGTCATAATGTTTCGTTTATACAGTGTACATATCCTTATGCGGAGAATGAAGATAATTAATGACAAAAGCAGTTATCCTCTCTCTCTGGAAATTTTCGTGGACATTTCTAGGAAGGATTTGTGGCTTAAATTTTGGACAATATTATACAATAAAATAAGTGTCACGAACTGCAGTATGAGGACGATGAAGATGGAATATTTTAAAATTCTTCTCTCCCCTCAATTAGTATTTTTTTCATGGTTCTAAGAACCTTCCGTTATCTTTTCGATCATTAGAAATTTCACAATTTGTAAAAACCTTGCCAACTTCCTGAACCTTTCTTTATATTTTTTTTAAAAAACAGCGATACTGGTATTGCCTTCTAAAGGTGTAGTTTTCTACGTATATCTACAGCGATCCATGTTACAAAACGCCGTTTTCCGTTTACGATCGTCATAAATAAGAGTCCGTGTTTTACCCACATCTAGAACACACCAACTCTGAATCATTAGCTTCCTTTCGCATGTCGTCTTCATAGTCCATATCGCGGCTTTCATTCTAAAGACGTGATGTGCATTCCAAGGAGTTGCAACATCCAACCACCTGTCTTGTTAATGGAGAAGTGGTGTCTGTATGTATGTGTGTACATATCGTAAATAATCACAGATGCTATTCCTTCTTCTCATTCTACTTTACTCTTCTTACTCTTCATTGTTTCCCTAACCTTGTCCCCAATGCAATTTTATGTGTTCACTAGAAAAGAGAGCAATTGCGCATTATTTTCTGTGCTCTGCATTTAAAAAACGTGGAATTAAATTTACATTTCGAAAATCAGAGAGAGAGGATATGAAAGGCAGAGAGAGATTTCAAAGATAAGTTATCTCCTTTTTTTTCCTAAGCCAGCAATAAATCGTTAAAAGCGAGTGTCTTGTTCTCACGGCTTTGAGTACATTTCCCAATTAATTTATTCAGCATCTCTTTGAGGATGACGCACACAAATGAGCCATCACTTTCGGATTTCCTGTTCCTATCGGCGGTTACGAGAATTCTGCCCTCCGTAGCCGTATACAAGCCGCGAGCTATGGGAGTTCATTCAGCTGCCAAGTGTGTTTGGAAAAGAATACTAACTCGATGTTCAAAGTTTGGTTGAGACTACTCCATTCGTTAATGAGGTCGTGAAATACTTGAAGAATGGGAGCGATAGTTTGCATCCGGTTGCTGGGTAACGCGTTTGTGTTATTAATTACTTCGATAGCTGGATGGATAGGAAGATGCATCTTTGCTCTCTGGTTTTAAACATTTAGAAACTCCCTAAAGGAGGAATGACCAGTTACTGATGGCGTGGTACGGAGGACCCATGGTTTATACCAACCACATACACACACAAACACACGTATGTGTGTGTGTAAATAAATAAATAAATAAATATATATATATATATATGCACACACAGAATGAGAGAGATCGGGATTACTCCCAAGGCATTAACCTCCAGTGTACCCCGAGGAAACGACAAAGCTCTATGGCTTCAGGAGTATAAAGGCTATGTTATTCACCCTCACTTGACCACATTGAATGTATGCAATCGTTCGCCGCAAGGTGATTGTAGTTAGGGGAGGGGTCCAGAACCATTCTTTCCTCCGGTGATTTCATCGTGATGTGTGTGAAGACACTTCGCTGTCTACAAACCAGTAAGAGCGATTTCCGTATTGGAATCTGAGGCTGGCTTTCAGTACTTGTTGAGTTCAATGCAAAAGAAAGTTTTACTCTTTGTTGCTACATTGCAAGACGTATTTTTAATTCAGGCTATAATGACATAAGTTTGGTAATGTACACATTACTGAAATTAAATAACTAATTAACGTGTTAATAATTAATTATATAAAAGTAATTATTTTCATTTCACTGAAAATATCTCGCACCATAATATTAACTCAACGTCTTGTAATATTACTTGTTTACACCTGAGTTTTAATAAAAATCGAAATTATATTCTGGGATTTAACAAAATAATAAAGAAATAGCAAGACGAGCCTCAAAATTTAATTGCAGTCAACATTCCTGTAATGTACTTTACTTATTTCCCCCTGAACTTTAATAAATAAATAAATAAATAAACCACCTATTTCACGTTTCTGCTACTATTGACATAATGAACAAAGAACAACAAAGAACATTATTTATAAATTTAGCAAACTGATAACAAATATTATGTGTAATGCAAAACAAAATAATAATAATTGCCGGATTTTGCTACACCTGACTAAAACCAAATAGATAAAAAAATACAAATCATTTTCTTCCCTTCTCACGTAGGTAACCATCCGATTGAGCTTTGAATTCTTCAAATTGTCAGGCTCAACTACCTGCGAAGGCACTTGTTCCAGTAATCAACAACTCGCTGGCTAAAAGAAAACTTCCTACAATATAATCTAAACCTCTTCCTCTGTAATTTGAATTTAAGCCCCTAGTTCTCAAATTCTTTATAAAAGTGAAAATTCCGCCTGGATTCATTTTAACAACCCCTCTCAGAGACAAAACCTCAATCAAGTCCCTTTTAAAGTGCCTGGTAGCCAAGCTCAGTAGCCCCCATAATCGAAGTCTTTCCTCGTAAGGTCACCCTTTTGCCAATCTCACCATGCGAGTCGTCCTTCTTTGGACCATTTCAAGATGCTCAATATCGACGAGATCTCCATATTTGGAGACAGTTCCAAATGCGGTCTTACAATTGCCTTATACAGTGGGATTATATCCACCCTATTTTTACAGGATATTGTTTGATAAATCATCGATAGAACACCATGGACTTTCTTGACTGTCTCTTTACCTTGCTCAATAAACGTCATACCTCTCTCTGTATCGTAATTTCCTCTCTTCCCTTTTTAATTATACCCCGTCAAGCGTATAAGTTATTTTGGGGTTATAATTCCCCAAGAGTGACTCAGTCCCTCTCATGAGGGACTGAGTCAAATGTTTTGCTAAAGTCCAAATAAATTATGTCGAAATTGTTCCCTACATCTAGTTCATGAGTAACTGTGACAAAATAGTTTATCACGTTAGTTAAACATGAGTTTCCCTTAACAAAACCATGTTATGTGTCCTTCAGAATGCCATTTATATCTAAATGTCCTTGGACTGCACTCTTAATTATTGTCTGCAAGATTTTCCCTACCACTGAAGTCAGACCAACATGTCTGTAGTTACTGACTTCGCTCTTAGAGCTGGCTTTATGTACTGGCGATACGTTGGCACTTCTTCGATCCAAATGAATCTCTCCACGGTCCACAGATGGATGCCCTCATAATTATCCTTAATGGTTCATAAAACAGAAATAACTTATATTTCTACTTTCTTCCAAGTTAAACTTACCTTGCTATGTGTCATTCTGTGATAATACAGGTTAGAGCTGGCGGTAAACCGTTTTCCACATACATGGCACTGATGGGGCTTTTCTCCGGAGTGAATTCGCCTGTGTGTATTAAGTGAACTTGAAGTGCTGAATCCTTTCCCACACACTTCACAAACGTGAGGCTTTTCACCTGAAGAAACAAAAAGAAGAAACAGGAAATTTAATTAAAAAGAATTATTACTAAGAAAAATGTTATAATCGGTCTAATTTTTTTGGCGCTCGCTCGCGAACACTTCACACCTTTTTAAGTATATTAAATTTTCTTCATAATACATTTACCTATTTTTTAGAACAAAATTTTAACTTTATTTAATATGAACTTAAAAATGTCAAGACAAAAATGTTTTATTGACTATCGATTATCTACTTTCGTTTTGACACTCCTATTTTATTTCATTACTTTTTGTGTGGGATTCGGCAATTATTTTATTTTATTTTTCTTCTCTAAAATATACTACTGAGTGACAGATGAGGGAAATCTCACCTAGCGAGCCAACGAACTTCCAGACAGCTTTATCTCTTTCTCTCTCTCCTCCCAAGCCATTCAGGAAAATGTTGAACAATTTGAAGCACTTCTGAAATCAAGTCACCGCCTCGATAGAAAATGATTAAAATAGCCCACGCCCGCGATCATATTTCAATTTTCGTTTCTGGTGTGTGAGGGACAAAGCAAAATGGTACAAAATGGATATGAAACGCGATACCTTTTACAAGATAACACCTGACATCTAGATATACTTTTCTTTGACAAATATGATCACAAAGCTATGACCCAGAATGGTTCGTGTTTCACAATGTGAGGTTAAGTGTTATTGTTTTTCAACTGCTCTGTCATTTGTAAAGTGTGCCAACGCCGGTTTTCTTTTAAAATGACGCGTTTATAAGAAATAGGACTTAAGAATCACAAGGATAAAAGAAAGATTTAAAATGCGTCGTTTAAAATCGATTGGTAAAGTTGAGTGTTGATCACAAAGAAAATTTATGTAGCCCACCTGGTAACAATTGGAGATTAATATCCAGGAATGTTCGTTATATTTTTTATGCCTCTATAAAAACTAGCGATAGTTTGTCGTTAATTTTATAAATGAGTACCCTCAGGGGGAAGGATATTATTGTTAAATGAGTTTGCTGGTTTCTCTACACGCTGTAAGTTCTTACTTTATGACACAGCCCGATAATATCTCCTCTCTAGCCATGTTCTGGTTTCTTTCTTCTACGCAGGCTGTATTTTTCCTTAAATTCCAATAAGTTTGCAAAATCCCCAGGGCATTTGGCCTCGCACCTAAATTGGTACAGTGGTAGGATGTATGGGATTTGGTTGTTTGAAGAATTGCTTTATCGTGTTTCTGCGTGTAAACACATTACTCATTTTTATTAAATACATTCAGCAGTCTGCATAAATCATCGAGAAAGTCGTGAGCACGACCTGGGTTCGAGATACTTCAAAAATACACTCGAAGACTTATTAGGACTATTCTAAAATGTGTTGGTGACAAAAATAGAACGCAACGTTTTTCATTTTTGTCCTTGTACTAGAATAAGTTACACGGGGGTTGTTCATAAAGTAAGGACCATGGCTATTGCAAATAACCCGCTTTGCAAAGATGGAAACGCAATTATCCTTCATTAATATTTGCTACTATCTATTGCAATTAAATTGTCGTAATATCCTTATGTTAATGAGGTTGAGAAATTGTAAACAATTCGTTTACCTTTCACCTCTCACTATTTTTTTCCTCTTTCTTTTCAAGTATGACAACTATATTTACTTTAGGCAGCACTAGGTGTACTGAAGCTTATTTTAAGTCGTCACAATACTAAGATAGAGTGCCCCAGATAACTGAGACAATTAACTTAGCCATGCCAGACAATTTGGGTTACTTGAGCATTAAGGTGTAGGACATGTACAGAAGGGAACACAATACGGAATGCAGTTTCACAAAGATGAAATATGAACTTATCTTGAGGGTTGTAGATATGAAGTGCTCAAGGGTGGGCGATAGAATCTATTGCGTCAAATTCATGAAATGGTTGACTTCATTCTTCTTTTTGCTTCTGCACCGTAATTCACAGAAAATATATGAAAACGCTGCCTCCTTTATAGACTAGACAAAGTCAATAGCAAAAATTAAAACTGAGGAAGGAGTTCGACAAGGAGACCCAATATCTCCGAAGTTGTTTACTCGCCTTGAAGGAGCTTTCAAAAGATTGGACGTCTCAGAAAGGAGTCAATGTGAACGGAGAGTACCTAAACCATTTACGATTTGCAGATGACATTGTGATCATAAGCCACAATCCCAAAGAATTAGAAGAAAATCTTAATCAGTTAATCAGAGTTAGTAAGGATTTCGGACTAAAGTTCAATATGGTTAAAAAAAAAGCAATGATGAACAAGTATGTCAAAGAAAGGGATATTATCGTTGAAAGAGTAGAAATTGATATGGTGGATTCATATACTTATCTGGGACAAGTCATTAGCTGTAATAATGATAAATGGCTGGTAGTCAAGAGAAGAATATACATTGGATGGATAGCATTCAGGAAATATAGTCACATACTGAAGAGCAATATCCTAATTTGTCTGAAACGTAAAATAATGAACTAATGTATACTCCTCACCATGACTTATGAAAGTGAAACTTGGGCACTCACCAAAAGAATGGAAGAGAAGCTGAGAACTACACAGCGAAGAATGGAAAGAATTATATTGGGAATCAGACTGTTAGATAAGAAGAGAAACACATGGATTAGGCAGCAAACTCAAGTAAAGGACATTCTTATCAAAAGTAAAGAACTAAAATGGTCTTGGACAAGACACATAGCTCGAAGACATGATGAGAGATGGACTAAGAAAATAACAGAATGGTATCCAAGAAGAGCTAGAAGAAAACCTGGAAGATAACAATCGAGATGTGCAGAAGAAATTCAAGAGTTCGTGGACAGTAAATGGATGGCCATTGCACAAAACAGAAGGAAGTGTAAAGTTGCTAGAGAGGTCTTCATCCTACAGTGGATTGAAAACGGCTGCTGCTGATCATGATGATGAAATCACAGAACCAACTTTAATTCTTCCTCATTGTTGAAGGAAATTGGAAGTAAAAGGAATAAATATTCCTTCAACTTCCGTTTTCTGGAAGAACATCCTTTCACACGTATTTTTTTGAAAATTACAATCTACAGAAATTCAAGTCTAATGCCAACAAGTATCGTCTTTCATCTTCTCAACGCACGGTACTGAGTACTATAGGTTTTAATAGCTTTTGCGTTTGGGGTTTAATAAAAACAAGGACAGAAATGCAACTGTACGAGAAGAGAGAGAGAGAGAGAGAATAGAAAGAAAGAGAAAATATAAATAGAAAGACAAAGAAGAAGAAGAAGAAGAAGAAGATAGACAAAAGGAAAAGATAGAAAGCCAAAGCGCGCGTAGGCGTGAAAGAAAGAGGATATAGGATAAGAATAATGTATGAAAGAGAAAAAAAATCATATAGAATAAAATGAAACTAGAAAGGAAAAGATCAGAGGAAGTAGAAAAAGAAGAGAAGATACTGGAGAGCGAGAGAGACGCCTATTATTTTCGTCTAGTAAAGGTTGGATTTCGAGTGTAGAAAGGAAAAAAAATCTACAAATGTTAGATAATCATGGATTACGAGAAAATACAATATCTTTCCATCTATCGTACTTATACATAAAACTTAACTGGAAAGGTATTGTATCCGAAATAATTTAGAAAGCAGCCAACTAAACATTTTCTTAAACGCTAAGAAAACAACGAGAGAAGGGGTTTTCGCAGAGGGGATGAAGCCTGGAAGTTTTCTAAAGTAGGTCACAATTGGTACACAACGAAAAGCTCTGGAATTAATGCGACCACTGAGTTTTGATCTACTTCCACCAGCTTGTCAGTTGTTTTCAAAGAAAATCCTTCCTTTCTAAACTGGTTAAAAGTAGGGATTTTCCACAGGCGGTCCTTGAGTAGAGATTTGTCTTTGATGGCTTCAGCTGTTACTTCGTTATCGCAACCATCTTTTTTAGATGTTTTTTTCGTATTTGGGCCGATTAATCTTTGTCTTATTCGCAGTCATTTGTCCACCCTTTTGTTACAGCTCTAGCGAGCTGTCAGTCCTTCTATTAGCATTCCAAGCTTAAACAATAATATCTAACAAATACCAATGTCCATAAAACACCAAAGCGTGATACTGTGGTAAAAATATTTAAAAAAAAAAAAAGCGCAATAAAATAAACTGGTTCAGTACTTAACAAAGATCGCGAGGGGGCACTGGTGTGGACGTGAATTGCTTTAACAAGTATAGAGTGAAGTTGTGCATCGAATTGGCAGAATTAGTACACTTCACGCTGTTGGATAGAATTTTAATGTCGTTTTTACTTTAAAAAGAGAAGAAATATTATTTTCCATATTTAATTCAGTTAAATACGTTTAGAAACGAGTAGTTAATGTGCATTAAATGCGTCACCTTTCAGGTACATCAGCAAATATTCATGATTTATGATTTATAACAAAATAAGTCGACTCATTGACGTGAAAATTTGTTACTAAGATTCCTAAAATACTCTATAAGTAATCACTGAAATTTTGAAATGAATCGGAGTTCCTCTTCCAAATTTATGGTAATATTTCTGTAGGGAAGCTGGAGAAGAAATGCTATGAAATCGGAACTTAATTTAGAGCCATCCAGGAGGTAACAGAATATACTTTGAAAATTTGGTAGGAATCCGCAACCGTAGATATATACCACAGTCAGCTTTTTTCATCAGTGATATCATTTAACTGTACTGACTTTATACAAAAATGTGGCGGTTGTCCACATTTTTGTATATACCGTGTTGGGCCATCATTTACCTAGGCATAGGAATTGACTCCACTAGATGTCTGAAAACGTCCGTAGAGATCTGCAGCCATGCTGCCTGCAACGCTTTCCACTGTGTCGAAATACATAATGGCTGCGTGTCCATATGCCTCATTTCCCATTCCGAAACATCCCACAGGTGTTTGGATTGAGGTCAGGAGAATTTGGAGGCCAATCAAGGTGGATAATATCCCGCATTGTGCACGAATTGTTCCTCCAACCACTCGTGCACAGTGCTGGTCCGATGACGTGGTGCATCACGGTCTTGGAAGATCCCCTTTCTGTTTGGGAAAATGCAACATGGCAGGGTCTCGTAAGAGCCAGCAGACCTCAATTGATCTATACTTACCAGGGGTTCTAGTTCTATTCAGAAAAACTACACCATATTAAGTAACCACCGCTATCTGCCTGGATGATGGGCACCATGCAAGTTGGATCCATGGACTCTTGTTGTTTGCGCAACACACGAAAGCGTCATTTGGCATGTTGCCCAAGGTATTTAGACTCATCCGACCAGCACACTCGTTTTCAGTCCTCCAGTGTCCAACCACCGTGTTGCTGACACCACAGAATCAATATACACGAAAACGATGATCAGCGGCGAGGAGAGGATGTCTGCTAAGTCACTAATGTTTCCATGATTTTTCGGAAAATTTAAGATTAATATTAAAATTAATTATTTAAAAATTTCGCTTACGCTGGTGACTTTTAAATAAATCTGTAAAAATTCTGATCATATGTGATGAACTCATTGCTCTCCAGCTGTAAAACAAGGCTTTCCCTCTTGTTTCAGCTTTTAATGCAATCTTGTGGGACTTAAGACTCGAATGGAAAATTTCTTATATAGCATTTCACATTCCAGTTCATTCCAATAGGAATCTTTCATTAAAATACAGAACAAATCGTGGTAAATGGTACGATTAATTATAAGTGCGATATAAAATTTCAAATTTTCAAATTTATTATTTTGAACAATTTCTATTTAAAATGTTCTTTCAAAATTGCAAAATCCCTCAGGTTAAATATGGCCTCCGTTATAAATTTTATAAGTGCTACGTATTTAAATAGCTTAATTTTTCAACAGACCGATACAAATATTTATAAACATCAGAAATGGTAAATTTTATGGTGTTGATTGATTATCATCAGTCTTACGATTATCGCACTGTAATTTTCTTTTTGAAATTATCTTTGATTATAAATTGGCAACCATTAAAAAAAAATAGAAACACCTTCCTTGAACAGAAATAAAAATGTATAATTTTTCTAAAAAATATATTCGGTATAACATTGCTACAGGGGATTATAACATTTGAAGTACTATCGAAAGGAATTTGTAGATTCTCGTTTGACCTACTTGACGTATTTAATGAGTAAAAATATTGAATTAATTATTGTATACATTTAAATTGTTTTCTTAACTAATTAATGCTCTTAAAAGTATTTGGTGTGAGAAAAATGGAATATTTCTTGCATAATAAAATGGAGAATGTAAGTCCAATGGTCTCCGATAAGTTATTCCATACGGGCCCTCGTGGGCACAGTTGATAAGATCGCCGTTCTCCCCACACCGGGTGGAAAAGACCTGAGTTCGAGTCCCGTCGATGATGGGAGAAATTTTATGAACCCTTTTCACAACGTGGCTGAGTTAGTCGGTCTCAGGCGAGGAAAGCATGGTTTTTTTTCTCCCGGAAACTCGAGTGTTTCATCCAGAAAACAGAAAATCGACCTCAGAACGCACTCAATTTTCAAACAATATACACGGTACACTATAACCTTAGTCGCTGATGCTTCTATAACCAAACTACAACAACAACTCTTTATGGGATAGATCAATCCACATTCCATATGGTTTCGGATAAGATAATTTTATATGTCACAAAATGCGATCACTCGATCACTTTCCATTTCAACAATTTTATTTATTTATTTTTAATTCGGAGAAAAGATACATAACATGTTTTAAAGCCAGTTTCAAGTCCCTTTTTGTTTTTGGTGTTACCACACATGATCACGATGGCATTGCGGTAATCATGAAAACAAATCTGCATGATTATGTAATTCTCTTTATTTTTATTTCATGCTAATGCACATGCGCTACTACTTGAAACGTTGTCTGTATTTGTGGTTATTCAACACGGCCACTGTCGGCATTGACATACTTTTTTTGCCAACCCCTTTTCAGGTCATTAATTCCGTTACTATCAACTGCGTTCCTCTGGATCGACAAAGAACACAAATAATTAACGTAATTCTCAAAGTCAGAGACCTCGTTGCTTATACTTTAAAGAAGAAAGCAGCTGTTTGAAAATAATGTAACAAAAGAAGTGAACAACTCGTATTCATTATAATTGAAATCGTTCTTTCTCTGCCGGTGTTCTTTATGATTACTGCAGAGAAAGAAATAAAATGTGGACGAATCTTTCCATGGACGTACAGCGAGTGTCAATTCCAGAAAAGTCAGACTTCCTGACACTTACTTCCGGATCTCTGAGGTTTTGCTAATTACCTTTCTCTTTTTTACCAGCCATGCAATCACGAGTTTATGTTTAAATGGTTAACTTCCATTCCAAGCAATTAATATAGGAGAACATCTTTCTCTTCCTAGTCACTCGCCCACAAAGCATTTGTTTTTATGTAAGGGCATATTTCGCATGATACCCCGCCTCTAAAGGATGAACAAGCCGGAAAAACTAGTATATGTAAATCAGCTGGTCTAGTAGTAAGATTGGTCAACTGCTGATAAAGGCGGATCCAAGAGTAGAAGAATCGAAAAAGTAATTTAGAAAGAGAGAGAATTTCGCTAATCATGCTAGTCATGTGTGGTTAGATTGTAGCAGTTCAGGAAGCCTGCCTAACTTTTAATACAGAAAGCAACATGTGGCGAATAGAGGGGGGAACACCCACAATGTTCAGCCTTCTTTTTTTCGGCACCGAAATGGCGTTGCATTTATTTGTTTTTTTTTTTCTTTCTTTCTTTTTTATTCCTGCAGTAGTTGAATCCATCATTTCATCGTAAACAAGCGCAGGTGTTTCCTGCTGTCGCGTGCCTCGAGCCATATGGCAAAGATCACGCCATCATCATCAATGGAGAGAGTACCCAACCTAGACTTTGTCCCTACTTCCACTCTGCTCTATAGCTTTATTCAATCAATCCGGATACGCGAAAATCACTATTTGATTTCATGATCAAATTGTTCAGAATGCATCATTTCTAACCGGTATCCTTTTTGATATACAAAACGGAAAATTTTTTACCCTTTATATGAAACCGGTAGGTCCCTATCGGTTCCGGGTGAAATATCCATATGGCATGAAATGCAAGATTGGTATGACTGTCTGTCCGTATGCATACGCCATCCCAATTCTGGCAGAATGGACTTTTATCAACCAACATCTCCTGGATTTTAGCCTCACTTTCAAGCCTTCCCGTTTCTCCAAATTAAGTTTCTTAACCTAATTTGAGCATAATTTCATTCTGCGACAATAATCGGCAGCCACCTGGTGGCTGAAGCTGAATGCCAAGACCATTAAAAGTAGCCCCTGAATCGAGACAAGTTTATATAATGGTATGCAAATGACATACAGACAGCATTGTACCACAGATACATCAGTCAGCGATAGCCTGAATATGTCAAAAGGAATTTGACTTACTATTCATTTAAGGGAATTCAAAGAGACGCATAACTAGGATAAGCAAACCTTTAATAGTATCGTTGTGCTTCGAGGTATTTCCTTTGAATCTACCCTTTATTAAATATGGCACTCTTAAATTTAAATTCGATATTATTACATGTAAACTATATAATTGAAATCATTTTTAAGGATGATTTATTATTACTGACTTTAATTAAATAATTATTAATTTTTCGGTTATAAAGGATTTGTAATTTCTTCAATCTTAAAGCATAATCTCTTCAAAACTTTTGTTCATCTCAAAATCATACAATTCAAAATCAAAATCATTAACTGCTGTAAAAGACTCATTTCTAATAATCCTTTAATGATTGTTAATACAAATTGCGAATGTTGAAGTCTCACTACAGTAAGCCTAATTATTAAATGTACTAACTACCTTGGAAATTTAAGATTTTTATCCGGAAAGTTTCATTCTGTAACGTAGTTGTTAATGTTTGAAAAAAATTGTTAAATATTTTAAACTTAATTTATTGTAATTTAATTAGTTTAATTTCGAATAAATTCTTATTTGTTGAAAGGATAATCTTTACAATCTAAAAATTAAAGCGATATTGGCTCTTTGATATGTGATGTTCATTATTAACGTAGCCTACCCTCCAAAAAGTATTTGGACACAAGTCTGTTTCACAATGACATAACTACCACTCACTTCAAATAGTATGCCACTGCCTTTTCGCCGTTAGGACGCACTCTACCTTCTTGGGTAGGCTTTCCATCAACTAACTATAGACAGTATTTGGATATCGTAGTGGCAAATGATGCAAGAAAGTAAGCTTGTATAGCATCAACCAAAAAATATGGGGGGAAGTGCTTAGTGTTTACAAACGTCCCCATTCATACCCTACAAGAATTTTTCTAGTTCTTCCTTGAATTTATGCAAACCATCCACTTGCGTAACAATAGATGGACGCCGGTTCCATCAATTAACCACCCGCTGACTGAAGGCAAACTACAGTACATCTATCCTGCAACCATCCTTCCTCAACTTGAATTTATGTTCCCTCAAGTGTGTAATCTCAGAAAGAGGAAGAATGCCATTAATATTCAGCTTACTAAATTCAATCAAGGCCTTAAACACATCAGTCAGATAACCCCTCAAGTGCCCAACCTCCAGAAGTTGCAATTTGCAAAACTGAAGCCTTTCTAGGTAAGAGCACCCTTTTGTTCTCTTCACCAATCTGGTTGCCCTTCTCTGCACCCGTTCCAGCAGATCTACTTCCTTCCTAAAGTGAGGCCTCCAGACCTGTATACAATACTCAAGATCGGCATCTTGAATATCACATATTGCCAAACCACGGCCTTGTACAAAGGGATAATCACCTGCTTATTCCTGCTATCAAAATTGTTGTATACCATACGCAAACCGCCATGAGCTGTTCTGGCAGTATATCTGCACTGCTCATGAAATTTCATATCTGACTGCACAATTACCCCCAAGTCTTTTTCATTTTACACTAAGCTGAGTGTAGCACCACACAGCTGATAAGTTACACTAGAATTACTTCTACCCATATTCAGTACCTTGCATTTGTCAATGTTAAACTTCAACTGCTATTTCTCAGTCCATCGACCCAATTTTCCTAGACCATGTTGCAAGTAGCTCACCCTGATTACTATCGTTAACCACCCTGCAAACCTTCGCATCATCATCTGCAAACTTAGGCATTAAGTTTGATATACCTTCATCAATATCATTAATAAATATTGAAAACAACAATAGTCCTAACATTGAGACTTTGTAGACTCTATTGATAGCCTTCCATTCTTCCTTGAGAACAGTGACCAGTTGAATTACCGATATAGGACGTATTTGTCTGGCGCTTAACCGGCGTTCCAGTTGTTTCCATACGCGTTGTACAAGGTTTAAACAGGCACTTGCATTGTTTTCTGTTGAAACAAACATGGGTATATATTAAAGAACTTCCACATCGATGATTCAGCAATGGAATTGTCCAAAGTGTTGAAGTAAGTGTACTATCTGGTCGGAGTAGAGTTTAGTGAGATTCATCGCTCCACAGGACCGATTTTTACTGTTCTACAAACCAATTACGGCTCGTTGTACCATGCAACCAATTAACTGCTGATTTGCAGTTGGCTACTTATGATCTGCCGCTCGCTCTTAAAAAAACAGACTGTGGAGCTCGGTATATAGTGTGTTCGTACAGAACTTAATCCTGTTGAGGTCTCGTGGTTGACGTTTTGCAAGGTTGCCTGACAAGATTGTCGTTCTACCCTTTCGAGTACCCTCTGGTCACATGGAACGAGTTTCCGTCGCCTCCATGTGTGTTGCTGAAAGGTGGTGGTACCGTCACTCTTGCATTTCATGATTACACCGTTGATGGTCGACTTCGAATGGTGTTAGCTGTCAGCAATTACACGAATCGACGAGCCAGCAATATGACATCCGACCACTTTTCTGCTAGTGAGCACAAAAGGTTCAGGGATTGATGATGAAATTGGTTTTCTTCGCGATTTGATGCTTTCCAATTTCCTTTTTTGCTTCATCGTTTATGAGTGTGAAGTACGTTAATTAAAATAAACTTTATTTACTACTAATAATAATATTAATATATTTAAAATAAACTTATGTGCGATCACTGCAAATTGGTTGCTTCTCTGAATGTAACTAACGGACTGGAGTGAAAGGATTTCATTGTCATTAGGAACTGATCACTGAAGTCATGGGTCAAAGTTGCGAGCGAGATCAAATTCTGAGACTAGAGTTCAGAGTCCTCCAAACGGACTCACACCGAGGGTTCTCACTTAGTGAGCTTCCCCTTACTTAACGAGGCAGAAACCACTGAACCACTGTCTGTTAAGTCCTACACTAAACCTAATTTACGGATTAGATGTCTAACCCTGAAGTCGTAGATTAAGCGTGACTTGTCTTTGGAATCTTCCAACATCAAAGATCAATCCTTGATTCCTGGTTTCTCTCTATTTACGGGGAAAGGGGTGGAAACTGAAGGTACAAAACCTGAAATTTATTTAATCGATTGATCCGGTGATCACAGCATATTCTGATGCGTATTAAGAGGATTTTATTTGTAGTTAGTAAATCTTTTGATTGTCATAAATTCGTCTTTTAGAATAAGGAGGATCAGTTATTTTTAGAGGCATATCTCGCACATATACAATATAAAGTTTGAAGTCCATTTCCATCCCATGCGTGTTTCACGTGCCCGATGTTTCCAGTGGTGTGTACGGTAGGGGGGGGGAAGCTAAGTTTTAAGGAAGTATTTTCTGTGTCCCTCTCCACAACAGCGCCCACAGTGCATACGAAACATAACGGCGTTTGTTCCAATTCGGAAGCTAGTGGAGGCAGGTGATAGATGTAGCTAAGCATTCGTGGAGGATGTGACGCTCAGAATTCCCCTTCCTCCCAGCCACCCCACGAAAAAAACGAGAGAGAGAGAGAGAGAGAGAGAGAGAGACAGATGCCCGTAACTCGCACGCGCTGAAACCATCATTTGCAGATGCCACCAGTGAAGGGCCTATTGAAGCAACAGGAGTTAAGCCTACTTTTCATGGCGCAGTGCTGACTCCGGAAACTGTGGAAGAGCAAAGCGTGGTCTACCGAGGGTGGCGGAGCGCGACCGTGGACAAACCTGCTTCTGTTATGCACACAGGTGTTACGGCACAGTTTGATCCTGTCTCACCACGTTATTTGCGACGAACTCTGCGAAGTGGGTCAGTGCGTGTGCGTGTGTGTGTACGCGAGTGTGCGTTGCACGCGCGCGGTGGAGCACCTGTGTTTGTATGCCCTGCTCAAATGTACGGATATATTACGGCAATTAATTTACGTTTTCCCCAAAGACAGTAAGTTGGCTTAAAAAATTATTCTTGTCACGAAGTTTATTTGCGAAACTGCACTCTCGCGAGGCACGTACATAGGGGATAGGAAGTGGGGGGTGAATAGAATACGCTCTTCGGTTCTCGGGAAAATCGCTTCTGTAATATTTTTGACAGGATCTTCTTTTTTAACTGTCAATATATACACACGCGCACGCATCCTATTCCTTCTTAAAAGGCGAGACCTCTAATCACCCCGAGGTATATTTTGAAACCCTATAGATAATTAAAAACTTGCAGACAGGTGGCAGCAATTGTCACGCTGTTTATTCATACTGACGCATCATAGCGTTAATTGATTTGACATACTCAGAAAGAAATGTTGATAAACATTCCAAGATCCTCCAATAATAATTGCAATTATTATACACCACCCTCCAAAGAGTATCCGAACGCCCCTATTTTCAAGCCTGACCCGAATAAACATGCGACTCATCTCGGTATATGTCAGGACTATGAGTACCATAACTCAGTTGTTGTCATAGCATTTAGAGCTGAGCTTGGGAGGTTCTTCAGGAAGCCCTGAGGTACCTGAAATATGATGTAGCATTATTGCCACAAAGCATATGATTTGTTCTGCATTTCTTGGTTTACCCAATGGCTTTACGAGCAAATCATCCCTTCTAATTCGGGTTTTTGAATGCTCGTGTAAATGACCTCTTAGATCGCTAAATTTTCCTGCTTTACATTGTTAATTACTTCTTTTTTCCCCTTCTGATGCATTTATTACCATCTTTAATAGCTTCACTTCCGTTGCTGAAGAACCATTTTAAACCTGTTCTGATGAACGCTTATTAATCATAGCATCACGATAATGACTCGAGTACCTTTAGCTTTAAAAAACAAAGAAGCAAAAAAAAAAAGATTATTTTTGTCTATTTCTTCTCGTTGAATAACTCCCATTTCCTTCATTCCCTCTTTTAGTGATAAACCCAGTGACAAATACTCACCTCTACCGAGGGGACCATTCGGGGTATTGTTACAAAGTGAGCGACCAACTTGTCATTTGGAGAGAGTATTTTTCCTCCCTTTCGCCAGGGGCCGTAGCGGTGGTGGGTTAGACGACAGATTCAGGTAATGCGAATTCCCCCCTCCCCTCTTATGAGTCTTAACAGATGGGTTCTCTTATCAGAGAGGTGGGGACAGAGAACAGAAAGCAAGAGATATCTTTAAGGCTTTTAGAAATGGTTCTGTAATCTTCTAAATCACCACAGACCCGGTTTCCAGAGAGAGGGATGTCGCCACTCGCTCATAAGCAACCATGGTTACGAATATCCGTGAGCAAATCTATGCGAATCATTCATAATTTATGTCCAGAAAGCCGATATTGTGTTTCTACGAAGCTCCTGTAGATGTCGCTACCATTTACTCTCTAAAACACGTTTGCGAGTCATAATAAAGGTGATCTACTTTTACAGAGTCACATTCCAATGAGCAAAGAGCAGTATTGCACGTTGATAAAAACTAATAATAGATAATTAATGATTCGTTCTGCTCCGTGATGCTAGACAATAATAGACAGAAAGAGGGAGAGATTGAGAATAAAGAAGAAAAAGAAAACAGAAGAAAAAAAATCAGCTCAGTTCACAGAAATATTATTGTCCATTCGCGTCATGTCTCGAATCTTACGACACGTTTCATTCTTTCTAAGAAGCGTTGCGAAAGTGGTAAACAGCAGCTGTCTTACCTGTGTGGGTTCGCATATGCCTCCGCAACAGTGACGGACGGTCGAAAGCTTTGCCACATACTTCACACGGTAATAGAGTGCGTTCTCTGCCTTTCTTGAGAACAGGGGGCCGTATGTCACTTCCTAGAGACTGAAGAAGTAAAAGCAACGTTCTTGAGCAAAGACTATTCACATAATATAAAAATAATTATTTCTTATCTCTTCAATCTACTAATTCAATAAGCAGGACTTCCAGCCATTCACTGAATTCAACTAATAACATTTCATATTATTCAAATAATACTAAGGTGTGATGTTATAGTTATGATTTACTGTTATTATTTTGATTTTTCAAAAAAAGTTTATTTTTCTTTTTTAAGTTTTTTTATAATTGTTTTATTTTTTCTAATACGCACCTCATCACTGGGAGAGAGGCCATCACTTGACACTGATCGACGCTCTTCTGGCTCTGACGGCGGTGTCATCAGTGAACGAGCAGAGGTCATTCTAGCGTCTTCTGGGGAACCGGGCGTCATCACCGGAATGCGAGATGATAAGAGAGCGCGAGAGAGGTCAAGAGGTGTGTCTGTAATAGAAAACACGCATCTGTATCAGCTCCATATTCACTAAGACAATCTGTGACATCTTAGTGAACTAGTTCGACGAGAGTTGGTTCTCAGCAATAATTATTTTTCCTTATTAAATAGTGTTATTTAGTTTAGAATAGTGCAATATCAAGGCAACTTGTGCCAAAGGTCCTCTACAATATGAAATCAGTGCACTAAGTAGCAAACGTAGTCAGACAAAACAGCTTTGGCCATCACTAACGATATTTTTTCTTGTTTACCTCAAAATCTTATTTGTGGGCCTGCTCAAATGATGAGTGTCTCGACATAGACAAAGAAGCATAATATTAATCTGAATAATTAGGGTTGTTAACAAAAGGGGGACGAATTTAAAGAAGATAATGGGAGTAATTAGGAACTCCAAGCCATGTGGGGTAATGTGAAACCGGTAACTTTCTCTCTCTAGTCATTAAGGTCAGAGTTTATTAGCTCACGAGCAAAAACCATTGAAACGCTAATTAAACAACTGATGCGATTAAACTATACCGGTTGCTAGTAGCGACAACATACCTCTAGCTGGACAGGGAGTCAAATGTTTCGCTCCATGTAATAAGTCAAACGTACACAACGCAGTTTGAACGGATAATTAAAAAGCCATTACAAATTAAAAATGTGCTGTACTTGTTTTTCGATTCTCTTTCTCGAGGCACAATTACTAAGAAACTCATTGAAGGAGATAAGTATCTAGCTCCTCGGTTTCATTAAAGCCTGATCGTTACTCCTGTAATCCTCGTTGAAAATGAATTGCGACACACCGATCGGTTTTCTTCAACGTAGGATCGGTACGTACACTCTCATCATCAGCAGTACGAGGAAAACTCGATATTATTGAACTTTGACCTACCTGCGTTGTTAGAGGTGAGAAATGAATGGCAACTCGATCGCTTCAAGGACAAAGAGCAATAATACCGTGTAGAGGGCGGGGTATTCTTCTTAACGTAGTAACTGAGAAAGCCCCGAGGACAAAGCTTGATGCATATTTAAAAAGCCAATTCTGCTGAATGTTTAAGATGTATATATTGTTTTCTCAGTAACTTTTTGGAAGATGGCCTCTCTTTGAACAATGCCATCTTGTTTTCGTAGACTAGTTTCCCAATCTATAGAATAAATATTTGAAGAAAATAGTACGCTTTAGGTATCATTTTCTGCACTTGAAAAAGGAAATGGTTCCATCATTTTTTAAGTCCATTAAGCTCTTAGCATTTCACAGGCTGGTTTTAGTGTACTTCAGTTGGCAGAATCGCCGTCCTTCCCACACCGGCTGGAAAAGACTTGAGTTCAAGTCCCGTTGATGGGCCATTTTCACAACGTGGCTGAGTTAGTCGGTCTCAGGAGAGGTTAGCATGGTTCTTTCGACCGGAAACTGGTTTTTTGTCAAGAAAACAGAAAATCGACCACAGAACACACACACACACACACAATTTACAGACAGTATACACGAATCAATATGGCCTTAGTCGCTGATCCTCTTAAACCCTGCCACCACAACAACAACAACCATGCATCAATTTCTTCCAAGCGTTCAACTACTAAAACGCATTTCTTTTACACGCTAAAAGTTTAAGGTTCACGAAGTTAGCAAAAGAAATGAGCTACTACTCTTCCACGTATCTGGGCAAGACGAGATGCTTGCCATCAAGGGAGTTTTCCTAATTACGTAGTCTAAATGAAGAATTAGATATGGATTTTGGTTAACGCTGAACAAAACAGAGCAGCTTGGTTTGGGTGACATCATCCGGATTGTTGTGTCCAAAAGCTATACAAGACAAGTCCAGATGAGATTCTACCACCTGTGTCGGATCAAGCATTTGAAACCTTTACATTAAAGATATACGCACACTGTCCAAAAAATATGAACCGTTGTATTACGATAGCCACAGACCGAATAAATGCAAATACACTGTAGATGCAAAGAAAGCTTTACTTGGGATGATGAAGTGTTGCCTCATTGAGTATAAAGACTGTACAAAGCTGTTCGACGGCAGTAATCCGAGGCCAGAATGGGAAAACATGTGATCTATCAGACTTTGAAAAGAGTCTTATCGTGGGGACACGTTTAGCAGGAACCACAAATCAAGAAACGAAAGATAACCACCAAAAACATCCATCTCAAAAGTTTTTAATGACTGGAAAGCAAGGGGTTCTTCGACAACTCAAAGGCGTAAATGTGGCAGAGAAACAATACTTCAAGAGCAAAGTAATCGTACTCTAAGGAGGACTGTACGGAAAAATAAGACATCCACTGCACTGTGCAGCAAATAACATTTGAATTCAACCAAGTCCATTGAAGAAATTCAAAGTTCGAATTCAACCAAGAAAATTGAAGAAATTCAGTATTTGCAGTCACCTATTCGAAAGCCATTTTTTTTTTTTTTTTGATAAAAACAGAAAAATCCACTTTCAGCAGTGCAGAGGACGTAATGATTGGACAGTAGAACAGTTGAAGAAAGGCATATGGTCAGAAGAATCACGACACACTTTGTTTTGCACTGATGGTAGGCAGAGAGTGGTGAGAACCTCACGAAACAAATGACCTTGCTTGCATTGTTAAGATAACTCAAGCATCTGGAGGTGGTATCATGATATTAAGAATGTTCTGGCACGAACTCGGTCCGTTAATACCGGTGGAAGGTCGAATATCATCCAGAGAGTACCTGAATTTTGTATCATGTCTATTGCACCCTGCGATGTTACGCTTTTATCCTGAAAGTGATGGCCACTTTATGGATGACAATGCAACAGCGCATTGTGCCAGAATCGCGTAAGAATGATTCGAAGAACATGACACGGATTTCCACGATCTTCCCTAGCTCCCACATTCTCCTGATCCCAATCCTATTGACAATGTGTGGGATGTGCTGGAGAGAGCTATTCAGCAAAGAAGTCATTTGTCGCAGCTACGTGGTATTTTTCTGAAAAAATGGTTACAATTAGACCAAAACGCACTAAAACACCTTAAAGAATCCATGCCGCACCACAAACTTGCTGTTATGCGAAACAGACACGGTCCGATTCCATACTGAATTCGTACTTTTTGGCTAGTATGTGTACTAAGCAGTCTGAATTGGGAGGTAAATTGCTTCAATAAATATATGACTGCAATTAATACATGCTATTTTAGGATACTGCTTAAAATCATTACCGGAATTCACAACGGACCGGAACTTCTTCAGTTATTTCCATAGACGTTCTGTCTAAGCGTAGCTGAGCTGTGATATCTGAAATAAGACTAGCAGTGCCCTAAGCAAGTTTAGCTATCTCAATAGACTTTTGTCTTCAGCAAACACACAACAAACCTTTCCTTTGTTAAATCCAGTGTCCTTCGTGACAAGCAGAGCTGATTCATTGTCATTCAGCCAGACCAGCCAACTACATTATTATGAACCATCTCTTCTGTTGGTTTATTTTATTATTTTTTTTATTAAATCTTTAGTATTTATTCTACACTCACTGTATAAAAATAACTAAAATTCTTTATTCAATATCTAGTAGAACTATATTTTGTCCTAATTAGAACCCGTACACGTCGCATGTAATCCACCAGGTGTCTGAGGGAGTCTGGCTCCACATTTCAACTTTCTTCCATTAATCAGCTGCTGCGTAGTGGTTGGTAGATAACTGCGAAGCCGAACTGTCCTTTCCAACATATTTCAGACATTCTCAACTGATTCATATCTCGAGAATCAGGCGACCAAGGTTGGAAATCTTGGGAATGTTCATCGAGCCAATCAGATACAATTTTTGAATGGTGGACAGTTGCGTTGTGGTCTTGAAAGAATATGGGTAAAAATGAAGCATTCAGAGTGAGATTGGTCGATACGACAAAGATATTCATTGGAGATAACACGACCCTCTAACGGTATGAGCGGACTCAAGCCACCCTTTCACCCTTCCATTGGTCCCAAAAGCATAAATCGAAACTGATCAGTCCAGGCGATCTTTTTTCCACTGTTACATAGTCCAGTCTTGGCGTTGATGGCACCACTCCAGTGAAATCTTATGTTTTTTTTTATAGAAAAAAGCGCTTCTGTATAGGCACACAACTGCGAAATATCAAATTCTTCAACTCCCGCAGCATAGTTTGATTGAAAATGGTTCTTTCTTCGCCTAAATTTAGTAGAGGGTAAAAAAACAAATCTCTGAGGAATTCCGCTTGATACAGTGATCCATTCCGGAGTGACCATTTACGTCAACTCTCTGTCTTGTGTCTTTCAGCCAGTAGTGATACAGAGTAGAACCTTGCCAGCAATCCAAATTTGTTCCAGTTTATACAGCAGCTTTCCATGTAAGTACCTAAAGATTTACCAAAAATATACGTATATAAAATCGAAATTGTTTCTTGTATCCAAGCCATTAAATTATTTAATGATTTCTTTATAATAATTTACCATAAATGGCCAGACATGGCATCTCTTTCAAGAACCCATGCTGGGATCTATTCAAGATAACACTTTCGTGCAGATGGTCTTGAGTGGCATCTTTAACCACTGATTCCAAAGCAGTTAACCATCTTAAAATTCGATAATCAGCTATAAACTTCATTACTATAACCATAACTAAATATGATTGCTATCCACTCAATGTTATCAGATCTAAAAAGAGATGCTCTGAAGAATTATCGTCCTCAGATGACATTGTTATTGATGGAGAGCAAAATAGAAACGTGCACTTGTTAACATAGACCTCCATCATGAGGGTCATATAAACGAAAGGGAAGTAATATTGAGTTGTAAAATTATGATCTTCAATACACGTCTAGTAAGGTATGCAGGTGAAACAATGGCTGAGTTGTATTTTAATTAACTGGCCGCATAATGTATTGCATCCATATTTATTAGACTGAAGGGTGTGGTCAATGAATCCAGGTATATGTTCGAAGAACTGGTCTCGGACGTAGCTTGATTTTCTATCTTGTTAATATTTAAATTGTTTCACACTGGTTCTATTTCCTGGAATTCAAGATGGCATTCATGATGCCATAATAGAAGGCGAAAGGAATATACAGATATAAATCCCAGGTACGAAGGAAAACTTTAGTAATTACAAAAGCAGTTACATAACTGAATAATCTCTTGTTTATTGAGAAAAATTGCCTGTTTTTAAGTTAATTTTTGTTATAAGAAACAAAATATAAATAAAATAAAATGGTGCGAGTAGAATTTAAAACAACAAAACAAGTTCGCAGAAGTACGAATCAAGTTTTAAATTTCTTATCACACCATTTATTTTATTTCACCTAAATGAATGTCAATTAAAAAAAAAAAATAAATAATTTTAATGACCAGTTACATTTCCAATGTTTCTGGACATCGGTGATGTCTTTAAACCGACACATCAACAAAAATTTGCACACTACAGGGAGATCCATGCGGACGTACCACCGGTTTTTTTTTAATCCCCTATTCGGAGCAGGTGTTTTGTCAGAGAACGCAGTAGGAAGCGGCGCCAGCTACTTTTGTCCAAGGTCTGCAACTCCTTGAGCTATATGAAACTCAGTCTGCGAAACTCCAAAAAGCATTTTCGCAGTCCAGATGTCTTTCTCGCTGCTTCTGTCATTACCGGGCTGCTATTTGCAACGAGGATCGCCATCCTGTATGTGCTTTCGAAAGAGGTCAATCAACTGTAATGTTCCGAGGACCCGCCTGGCCCGCGGGCAAGGCGTACGCAGTTGTCACGTCGCCCGCCCAGTGCCCTCGAGGAGCAGCAGGTTTGGACACGCATTAAAAGTGCTCCTTTTATCCCCATCTCCAGCTGATGATGGAGAGCGGTCGTTACAGGCGTCGGGATTTTCTGTTCGCAGGAGATCGTAATTATAAAACACGTGCGGTGGAATGTACGTACGAATGCCACCGGCACATCTACTAGCCGGGACCCTGCAGGACGTCGGCAGGTTGGTGTTGCGCGCGCGCGATAGAGACGCTGCCGCTTGCCGACGTGGAGCGGGGAGTCGCGGACAACTTCTGGAAAAAGTTCAATCGACTCCGGACACTCTCCGGCGTTACCTTCGCCGAAGGGATAATGCACGTAATCGCAGGCAGTCTGTGAATGTACTTATCTGTAGATTATGGACCGCCGGTGTCCTGGCGACAGTCCCCTAATAACATGCCCGTCAGAGGTGGGGTCGGAGGGGCCCTTTTGCTCATTCATTATTCGGCTGATATTTCCTTAAAATCATTGTCAGATTTCGGCATCGCTACCCTCATCCTACAGTACCCCCCCCCCCATCGTCTAGGTTGTCTGCGATTCTGGCGCCACCTAGCTGTGACCTAAAGTGCCTCAATAAAGGGGACATTTGTGTGACAAGCTCTTTCTGTTCTTTGAGTCCGCAAATAATAAATTGACTTGTCACATGACCCGGCTTCAATCTGTCTCTTTCCTTACGTTTATTCTGTTGTGAGTGGACCAGTTGACATTATTCCATGCTGCCTTCAGGTGAGAGCCAAACTAAAGAGACAACTCCTTCTCAACTTCAATGTTTTTTGGTGTGTGGTATTTTTGTTCTGTTCCTCTGCTGAAGCGTTTCCTAGCTCCTCCCTCATGCCTTATCTTTATCTCCCTCTCTCTCTTTCTGTCATTCTGTAGGGCACGCGGTCGTTCGTAGAACGTTGGGTGCAGGTTAAATGGTGGAAACGAAAAAGTCAGACAGACTATTAACTGCCTAGAGACTATCACGTGCACAGGTTAAATGGCTCTCTCTCTCTTCTGGTGACAGAATGCGTCTTTTATACGCAACGCTGATCAGGAACAATGAGATGTCATGCTTCAACTGCTTTCTCTCTCTCTCTCTTTGCAATTCGAGGTTGATTACGATGCACGTGTTGCATGTTCAGTAGCTGACCCTCCACCCCTCGGTTCCCCATCCGTAGAAGATGAACAATTGGTCAGACTTTTAGTGGTAATGAGGTAACTAAAAACAGATCTGTTTTTAGATCATTCTGTTCATGTTCATTGCGTCCGTGTATGAACCCAAAACTCTTTAGTATGCATCGCCAAACATTTCACACAAATTATTCGATAACTGAGTCACCTCTCTTCGCCTCAGATACTCCTACCAGAATATTTCTATAAACAAATAGAGTTCTACGTATAATTCTCTGAGTAACAAAATTTATGGAGAATGCTCCGATGGGTTTCAAGATGCAGGTGTTCATCGTCGCGCTTGGTTGCAGATGCTCTATCTCCTTCTGTCTTTTTCACTTTTGGAGCACGTTTAGCAGGGGCCATAATTAGGGAAAGAAAGAAAGAAAATCATTGGTATGGCGAAAGCAACCATTTCAAAAGTATACAGTGAGTGGAAGATGAAAAGAGAACGCAACTCTAGAAGGAAGAAATGAGGCAGAAATCGGTACTCCAAAAAAAAACCTATCTATCGTGGCCCCCTAACTCTGCAGATCGGAATCCAGTTGAGATGTGTTCAAAAAGACAGTTCGCCTTCGCATTTCTCTACCGACTGCAATATATTCGCTGGAAATATCGTGATGGAAGAAAGTTCAAATCTGTAGTTGGACACCCTCAGACCTTAGTGGAGTCCATGTCACATGTACGGAGCTATAATTGGCAAAAGTTATTCCTATTAGATATTCAGTAAAGGTTCTAATTTTTTGGCCAGTGAGTGTAAGTTGCGAGGTTTATAAGATTCCAGTAATAAATAGGGGTAAAAATAAAACAAGGAAATAAAAAGAATATAAACATTATTACTAATTTAAAATTAAAGGTAGATTACAGGTCATAATTAAAATGCCTAAATTAGTGGACAGATTTGTATGGGCCAAGATTTATGAATCTTCATCAGTCTTGATCCTCCCATGCTCATAAAATGAAAAGGAATTCCCAAGATAGAGAGAATCGAAATTAGTATTGATCGAAAATTAGTAGTCAAGCGGTTTGAATCGCGGTCACTTAAAGCCTGTGTACTTATGTACCTTCGAGTTTGACCACTCAGCTACGGAGATCTCAGTAACACTCCACGATCTGTGCACAGAGTGCTTTAAAAGTACTTGCAAAAAATCTTGGAGCTTAATCTAAAACACAGGAAAAAGCTATATTTTGGAGTTGTTACGCTTGAAAATGATTTACAATACCCATATAAAATCATATCATTAATCCAAGATGAAAGAAACAAAGGTATGGGCATGTAAAAACAGTAATGAAGTCGCATCATTAACCCAGGACGAAGGAAATGGAGTTATGAATATGCCAAAACAATAATAAATAAACGCTGATACCGTTGTGAATTTTCAAAAGAATGCGATCTTAAAATGAAGGGAAAGGCTCTTGGCCTCCCTTCTTCGTCTAAGAGACAACACATTCAGGTGCTTCTGCACTGTGTAGATTGAGTTACAGAAGCTCGATAAACATCTTACATTCTTAAGAGATAGTCCAACGTCTACAAGTTACAATCAAGTCACAATGGGTACAACTGTCCCATGTGGCTCGCTAAATAGAGCGGTATCTCGTCGATTGACTGCTTCTAAATCCCTGTCGCTAGAGTGCATGAGACACTTGAATTTTGTTGCGTATGGTTTAAATCTGCCAAATAATCCGCCCTCAGAGAGTCAGAACTCATCTATTCTTAAAACAGTTGACGAATTGGTATATGAAAAGCATAGACTTCCCTGAACAGTCTCGATTGAGGAAGACTGCAACTAAACGAAAAGGGAAAATGCCCTTGTCACCTAGTAGGTTAACTTCCATTCCTATTGGGGCTAAAGATCAACTAAAATTAAGGAAATAGAGATTCTACTTGTTGAGGCTTGCTTCGGTCCAGCTAACTACAGAATGGTGAAAAGAAAGAGCCAAAAGTAGAACCACTCCGAAGCCCTTTTAACTAATAATGATAGCCTGGTCGAGAAAAACATTTAATCTCATTCATCGGAAATGCTCCCGAAAAGTGAGGTTCCCAACCTCGGTTGCGTTTGTGCGGGACGAGAGTATTTGATGAAAGACATCTTTACAGTTTTTTCATGGTTCCATTTCAGCCCAGCCATTGCAAGATATTTGACAAGAAGATCCCTTTCCACAGAGAGATTTTTGCTGATTTCCAGTGCCCTGTGTGGACTATCAGAAGTGACAAACAGCTTTGATTCATCTGCATAGGAACTGGAGTGGGAATGTAAGGCTATGAATGACGCTAAAACTGCAACAAAATAGGTAGTTGACATCGTCCTATCCTGAGAGATGCCCCTTCTGACATTGATGGTTGCCGAGTTTGGGTCGCATGAGATGCTTAATTTCCTCAGTTATAGAAAAGAGGTAAGGTTCTAAAGTAGAGGAGTAGAGATTTTAAAGTAATGTTGAAGTAAATAACGTAGTAAATGAAGTAAATAAATAAAATTAGAGTACCCAAAAGGCACTCAGGAAAACAGCGGACGACACCGTACAAAAATGGGCTCAACAAATCGTTAGAGATTTAGCATTTGATATTCTCTGCATTAACAGTAATCAAGCAGGAGCTTGTTAGGGTCATAAATAGCTTTCCAAAAAAGGCACTGTAGGGTCTGGGGCTGTCCGCTATTCTTGGTAAAAATACCTGGTTACTTTATTATTTGAAAGTCTGCAATTCAATATAGTTAGCTTCTATTCCACCTCTATGGGGAGATCACATTTTCAAACCTAAGGGTAACTCTGCCAGCACCCTAAAAGATTACAGGCTCAAATCTTTTGGTTTCATTCTCCTTAAGATTTTCGAAAATAAAAACTATCATATTAGGGCCGCCCAAGAACTAAGTTATATGCTCATATGTATTATATCCATAAACTGCATATTCTATGGTCGATTTGCTTGTTTTTCTGGACGAAAAAGCTGTTTCCGGCAGGGGGGGGACTTGCTATATACGCCTGAAACCGACTAACTCAGCAACTGAGTGAAAAAAGCCCATAAAAGTTCTTCAAGTCATTGATGGAATTCGAACCCTGGTATTTTCCATCCGGAGTGGGGAGGACGGCAATTACAACCACTGCACTACCAGCGCAGATCTTTACATGGTACAAAAAGATCCACAAGTACTCAACAAACCGGTGTTCTTGAGTTTCCTAAATGTATATTCGAGACATTTTTCGGCAAGCAGTTGGTCTTTCGTCTATAGTAAGTCTAATCTTTGTCTCTGTGGATTGCTCTCAACGAAAACAGTTCTGCCAAGTGTCCTCAATCGTTATCCTAACGAATTAAACAAGATGAGCTTATCAACTCGTATAATTTACAGGAGTGGGCAGAAGAAATCCTCATGTATGATGGTAAGAGCCCATCAAGAGCAGCTGTCTATTAACATTTGGTGTAGTATTATAGGAGATCGTTAATCGATCACCTATAATCGGGTGATAGTTAATCGGGACTTATGTTCTTCCATGGCGAATGACCGGCCAAGCTTTTCGACACCTTTTTGGAAGATATGTTTTCTGGATTGCTTGAGGACGTTGAAATAGGTCGCAGAATTTTTTGAACATACTTCTGAAATCCTGTATACCTTGTAGCCATAAATAAACATAATTCCTAAAATACATATAGTTTTTTATATATATATATGGAGGAGAAAGAGTAATAAATTATTGTTTTAGATTAAATTCATTCTTACCTTCTAGAATTAGACCCATCGCGTGCCTATAATGTGCTGTCGTCAGATTTCGGCAAGCCAGAATTGCTAACGGACTTCGACTGTCTTCTTCTGTATCTTCATAATAAACTACGAGTTCTGTATTTGGCGTTACCATACGGATGGCTTCGTAGACCGGCTCTCCTTTAACTAACGATCCTAACAGATTAACTTCGCTACTCAAAGTTGGCGAGAAACGCAGGAAACGTACCCAGTTGCAGTGTCTTACCTGCCTTGAGTCTACTTCCTGGATTTCATCGTAGCATCCAAAACGATGACGAACCTGGGATAATGAAAAAAGAAACAGTAGGCGGTTGAGTGAGGAAAGAAAAAACAACATGCTGAACTTCCCAACCCTATCATTACCCTCAAAAAAGAAAACAAAAAAGGCAGAAGCAAACCTTCCAACAAATTTAAAGAACTATAGGAAATATTTGAAGAAAGAACTAAAATTTATTTCACCAGGTTTAGTCTTAAAACACTGCCCTTACAAAGTTCCTTGACTTTTGCACATTGAGTGTATTTAGAATTATAAATTCTGTTAACAAAATTCCTTGCCATCATTTTGTACAGTATTCAATGTTAATTTTAAAGTTGCCTACAGATGTCACTGAAAGAATTCCATTTACAATAGTAAATCGAATCAAAATACGTATCAGAAATTAAAACTTATATTTAGAAGAGAATATTTAAATGTACCTGAATGTAAAAATAATGAAATGTTTTTTGTGGGTCACCAAACACACAAAATGACCCGATACTTTTGATTCCCAGCAGTAAAAGTTTTGTTAAGTATTCATAAGGTCTTTAAGAACATCCTCTTCGATTTACTCTTCCGTCTTTCAAAGGAACACAGAAGACATTTACAAAGAACAAAGAAAGTGATACAAAGTTTAAGTACAGGAAGCGCTTTGTGAAGGATCTTCCTTCTTTTTCTTTCTACCTCTTTCTCACCATCTATCTCTCTCTCTCTCTCTTTCTACATCTCTCGACCTCCGTATATACACACTGACTTGATCGGTTGAACAAAGTAAACACTCCAAGGCCACAACCGGGCAGAAAGAGAGAGCGAAAGAAGGAAGACTTAGGAAAATTCACCTGCTCGATACGTATCCGAGGATGGCTCTACCAGTACACACCCCTTTGAATCCTGAATTTAAAATCTCCTCGTTCTTTTCCTATATACTTCAGAGTAATCCCACCTGTCAAAAAATAAGTCCATACAGTTTGCGTTAGAGATACAACTAGTGACAGTTGATCGGATTAGAGGAGATGATTAATAGCAGGAAAGGGTTCACAGAAAGACAGACAGATAGAGGGACAAAGATCTCTCTAATCCGTATACATAGGCCACATTGCGTAATAGAGTGACATGACAGCAGCGAACACACACAACTGACCTTTCGTGGTGACTATACGCGCATTCTTCCTTGGAACTTGCAGGGAGGGTATGTCGAAACACGTGGGTTTCACGTTGTGCCACACACACACACACACACACACACACACACACACACACACACACACACACACACACACACACACACACACACACACACACACACAAGGGAGTAAATATAAGTGCGAAAGGGAGTAAACAGAAACAGATGCACTGAAATGTCCGTCTTGGCATTTTGAGATAATACACGTTTACACTACGATACTATATATGCACTGCCCTACCATTAATATCCGGACACCTGCCTTTAGACAAAAAAGAGCTTTTATTGTGTCTTTTAATATTTTGTGCTGAAACTTTTTGCTTTTATGACGGCCTTCAATCTTCTCAGCAAGCTTTCAACCAGCTTTTTATAATTGTCACGTGATATATTCTTCCATTTGGCCTTTAACGCAACCACCAGTTCGGTCTTGCTCTTTGGGCGATCTCGACGTAGACGCAGACGTACCCGACGATCCAATACAACCCAAAGATGCTCGATAGGGTTCAGAGCAGTTCTCTAGGCTGGCCAATCCAACTTTTTCACACCCATGTCTTCAAACCACTCTGTTACGACCCGAGCAGTATGGCATGCCGCGTTGTCTTGCTGATACAGGTATAGGCAAATGATAGCGACAAAACCATGGTTTTGTCGATAACGACTAATGGGCCCAAGCCAAACTATGAAAGGAGCCCCATACCAACTTCATTGTTGGGAGGATACAATCAGGAAGGAACTCTTCCCCTGGCATTCGCCACACCCAAGAACGGCCATCACACTGGTAGAGTGCGAACCTCGACTCGTCTGTCCATAGGACTATTTTCCACTGCTCTGCAGTCCAGGATTTGGGCTCCTTACACCATGTTAACCGACGTCTAGCATTTGTTGAGATGGTCAATGGCTTGTGAACAACTGCACGACCATTGTAATGAGGAATGATGGAGCGTCCTGCGTGTTATACTAGTGCTGACGTTAGTCCCAATACACTCACAAAGGGTTTGTGTAACTTGAAACAATGGTTAGTTTTCGGGGTTTACAAGAACGTCGATTTTTGGCAAATTCATTCCCATTCCCCTTCCATTTGCATATGATGTCACTAACAGTTGACCTAGGGTTCCCCAGAGTGACTGTGATGTCTCGTACAGAACGCTTGCTTATGTGGCATCCTATTATCATTCCACGTTGAAAGTCCGTTAATTCTGTTGAACGTGTCATTTTGCATGCCCACTTTTGCAATTGTCTGTTCGAAGTCCGTGTGCATATTTATAGCAGGTTCTGTGATGTGTGACATGCATAGGACCTGTTTCCCCATTCATGGAGGGGTGTTCAGATGTTAATGGTAGGGCAGTGTATTACCTGTATTTTGAAAATAACTAACAGAAACCCTATATTATTCAATCGCTGTTAGTATTTGTTTGATACTTAATCCAGTATGTTCATTTGTGATTTATTTGTGAAGGGCACGAACACCTGATTCCTTTGGTTACATTGTTCGGTACTTTCAGATGATGATAATAATTAAATGGTGTACTTTTTAATGTTGAAAAGCTCTGACGACCACATTTGGAATACTGTGTTCAAGTATTGAGATCTTCATCTGAAAAAATACATTGAGCTTCTTTAAAGGGTCCAAAGACGGGCAACTGGAATGGTGAAATCGGCAGAAGGACGGCCGTATGAAGAAAAAGACTCCGATAATGTGGGCTACAGAGCCTGGCAAGCAGGCACCTCAGAGGTGACCTGATTGAGGTTTATAATGCTCTGAGAGGGATTAGTAAAATGAATAAAGGTGGAATTCTCACTATTATATAGAATTCCCGATTGTAAGGGCCATAAATTCAAATTACAGTGTTTGAGGTTTAGGTTAGATTGTAGGAAGTTTTATTTTAGCAAGAGTCGTTGATAGCTGGAACAAGTTTCCCTCGCAGGTAGTTGAGGCTGACAGTTCGAATAAATTCAAAGGTCAGTTCGATAGTTATCTGAATGAGGAGGGAAACATACAATTTGTGTTTTATTATCTACTTTTTTTTTTTTTTTCAGTGCAGCAAAAGCCCGTGGCTTCCTTGCACTTTATGGCAAATACTATTACTACTTCAGTTGAATATCTGAATTAGGAGCTTTGGACCAAATCAAATGCCTTAAAATCGACATGATTCATGCCCACTTGATGGGAACTGTCCAAGGCTTGCATAATAGCCTGCCAAAGTAAGTGTTAAGGGATTTGACACGAGAGAATCATTAATAAAGCCATTCAGTTCAGAGGTTCGGCTTGAGAGTTATGGCATGAAGTTTACCGTAAATTTATTTATTCGATACTTTAGCGTAAGAATTGAAAACAGCAACAAGCCTGTAGGAAGAGACCGTTCTTTTTTATTTTTTCATTTTTGTTTTCGCGATTGTTGTGAACGGGAAAATTTTTGTGGATTGGAATAACTAAGAAGATGTCAGGGTGTCCAGAATGTCGATGTTCCAATGGCATTCATTGTTCCACGAACGACTACCAATGATAGAAGTTCAAGAAACCACATTTCCATCATATTTAAATAACATTTCCAGCATCAGCCCATACCCAAATATGGCCATCGGAGTTTTTCAACGTTCCAGGGCCCAGTTACAATGACTGTGCATCAGGCAAAGCAATGCTAACCATTTCGTGCCTGAGATGTTTAGTTTGTGTGCTGAAATCCGATGCCGTGTAACTCCTTACTATCGTCCCTGTAACATTCTTCTAAATGCCCTCCCGTCTCTTTCCTTCAATTTCTGCAGTCAACCCGAACGTTTTTTTGGCTATCATAGAACCATCATGCTTTCCATTTTTACGCCAGCCATCGTAGATATAAGCTGCATTTTTGCAGCAAACGCGGCGATGTTCTTGTATTCTTTCGATGTTGTGCGCTCCTCTGATCTTATGTGGCTGTCATGGAGTTATTTATATTACAATAAGCTCTTCAGCCTATTAACAGCTGCTGTTTCAATTCCATCGCTCATCTTGATGTTGCTAAAATACAATTTTGTTGACTAACCGCCTTCTTTTATAACAGTTCATCTACTGAGCCATGGCACTAGATGGCGTTGCCATTTTGCCTTTTTGAAAGAAACAAAATTAGATTTGAAATTCTCAATTTTTGTGTTAACACTATCACTACGGGCTGATCAAGTTTGTTCCTCTTTTTCTCGTAGTCTCCTCCTCTGCAGATAAGATTGTTTAGCTGATATGATTAGCTGCTTTTTATCTTCACAAGGTGTGGCCACAGCTTCTGATAAACTTTTTTTTTTCTCATCGTGTAGTAAAGCTAGTAACGTCGTTGTTATAATGCACGTGTCACGGATGCCGAATACCACACCTAGTTCCAAGTGGTGTGGTGGCTTCTCGAATGTGCTTACTCCTCATATATCCCCCCTCTGCTTTTGTGAATCCTTGAGGTGTCTATGTTGCTTCCTGAAATTTTATTTATTTTTTCTCTTTATCATTATTCTATTACACGCTCAGTAACATTTAAAATTTTTGAAAATCTCAGAAAAAAAATCCATAATCAAGAACTTTTTCGGAAACCACGGAATATTTTAAAAATCTCAAAAAAATCCATAATGAAAAGCTTTTTGAAAACCACGAAATATTTTTAAAATCCTCCCCCCCCCCAAAAAATTCCAAAATGAAGAATTTTTTGGAAGCCAGAATATACCTCGCAACTTTTTTTTTAGATCTCAGAAGAAATCGATTTATTTCTACAGTTTCCGAAACACAAGAGACTCCAGTCGGACAGCAAATATCATATTTCTGAGAAATGCAGGATCAACACTTTTGCGTGGATGGGAAAGTCCTCGCAAAGGAAGTTTACATTTTTTTTAAAACCACTAATGTGAGAATATTCAGGTAATAAATGGAGATGGCACCGCTTCCCAAACCCTAGAGGACTCTTCTTTTCACTGATGATACCACAGATGTCGAATTTTAGATTAGCAATAAAACCCTATAATTACAACAGCGCAGGCTTCTTGGAAATACCAGCAAAAATAAAACCGTTAGGATTTTTTTGACCTAAAAGAACAATGGAACTAACTATATAAAGCTTAACTCTCGGGTAGAAACCATTACCGTACAGTTCAGAATAGCTTGGGGTAGTGAAGACCTTACTGGAGACAATTAACGGGCCGCCTTGTCACCCGGAGTAAGCAGGGGACCCCAAATAATGTCGCACAAAAACGTCGTAGGCACCTCACGGGGATACTTGGGGACGCAAAACCTAATAATCATCCAGGAACTTATCGATTAAGTGTGGAAAAGGAAGTATATTACGACAGAGGAAGAGATAGCAGTTGCTTTTACATTCCTTCCGATTTTACTAGAGGCACTGCGAGTCGGCTACAGGCTTGGTATTTCTTTATAGGGGTCTTTTACCCGTTAATAACCATTCCGTTATTCTTTATAATCCCTTCCGCTCTTTGGGCATGTGGCCCAAAGACGCACCAAGAAACATTAACATCCCGCAACAAATTTTAAAGATTTCTTTTCAATACGAACTTGTAGCTTACATGTGGCGATGGCCCCAAATTGTTGAGCTGTTTAAAAGCTCAATATTTCTTTATTTTTGTTTATATATAAATTTATAATTAAAAAAAAACAGGTATTCAGAGAAAATTGATTATTAATGAGCAACATAAAATTCTTCTGATTGTTAATAATTAAGGTTAATTTTTTAAATTTAATTCATCTTTTTTTAGAGATATTTAATGAAAAAAATATATATTTAAGTATTTTATGAAAGCTGTCATGAGGCCCTCCCCAATTGACAAACGGATAACAGCGCTAGTATTAGTCATTCAAAATAATCATTTTTAAATGTTTACAGATATTTTCCCTTGATCGAACTGTAATTTAATTCGGCCCTTTCCAAGGGCCGGATTAAATTACAGTTTGATCGAGGGATAATTAAAAGAGGAGCAAGCTTGTTTGTTATTTTGTTTTTAGGAGCATTAGCAACTAAGGCCATATTGCTCTGGGATATGCGGTGGTCATTCCCTGACCTTTCCGCATCCTCCGTATTTGGTGGTGACGGGCTCGAACCCCGGTCTAACCAAGAAGCGTGTGCTACGCACTGCTGCTCCTGCCCACCTGGCTACGGAGGCGCAAGGAGGAGCAAGCAAGACATTATTGAAGCACAACTGCATTTAATTACAATTATTTTTTAAATTCTTAACTGATTTGATTTGTTCATCTTCAGGATGCATCATGTATTGACTCCTATTCGAAAGAAACTGAAATTATTATTTGAATATTCATGGAGTAAATTTAGGGGAAAAGACCATGCTAGAGGGAACATTATTGTACATGTAGGGCTATGGGACATTCCCTATCAGAGTTTTGGTAATTTGGAATCTCATCTTTTCGATCCCCTCTGGCTTAAAATCTCTTTACGTCATTGTGTCAAATTCATCTGTTGTCTCTACCGTTCTCCTAACTCCACTAATCACTTGGAGCTCTTTGACTTCCTCTCTTTGCAACTTGACTTTCTCCAGTCCAACTTTCCTAACAGTGAGGTAATTTTCCTTGGTGATTTTAATGTTCACAACTCCAGCTGGCTGCCGTTTTCTAGTACCAGCTGGTCGGGATGCTGAGGCTTTTGCAATTACTAATGACCTTGCACAGATTGTTCATTTACCTACAAGAATACCGGACAATCCTAATCATACAGCCAACACGCTTGATCTTTTTCTCACAAACAACCCTTCTAAGCACACGGTCGAAGTGAGAGGTCCTTTAGGCACTTCAGATCACAACTTGGTGATTGTCTCTTCTCCAATGGAGCCTTTATCTCATGGCTATTCCCAACCTCATATTGTTTGGCATTACAAGGATGCAAAATGGGATGACCTGCGAGATTTTTTTCTTATTTTCCTTGGTGGGATTACTGTTTCAAAACTTTCGATGTCAACGTTTGCTCAGATCGTGTCAGTGAAATTATTCTTGCAGGAATGGAATCCTTTATCCCATACTCCACTTTAAAATCTCGTCCTAAACCTTGGCTTTCCAATAAATGTGCTAAGGCGGTTCAAGAGAAGAACATTGCATATCGTAATTGGCTTGTTTCTAATTCTTCAGTTGTATTTTCTGCCTACACCAAAGCTCGCAACAATTGTAAAGCAGTTATTAATCAGTCCAAACTAGAGTTTGAACAGGCTAAGAGTAGAAAACTTGCTTCTTTCCCTAATGGTAGCCGAGAATTCTGGTCTCTTGCCAAAGCTATTGGCTGCAACTTTTGCCCATCTCTGCCCCCACCTCTGCCCAAACCAGATAATTCTGTTGTCATATCGGCCAAAGATAAAGCTGACCTGTTAGCATCCCATTTTTCTTCCAACTTACGTATTAATGATCTTGGTAAAACACCTCCCACCATTCCCAACACGCTCCATTCAATGCCTCCTGTGGTCTTCCGTCAAAAGGATGTCAGATGAATTTTGACGAATCTTGATGCTAAGAAAGCTCCAGGTCCCGATGATATTTCTTCACTTGTTCTCAAAACCTGTGCTCCTGAACTTACTCCTGTTCTTTGCCGCCTTTTTTCACTTTCTTATTCCAAAGGTGCTTTTCCTTCTGTTTGGAAATTTGCTCATATCCAGCCAGTTCCTGAAAAGAGTGAAAAATCCCTCTCATCCAATTATCGTCCCATTGCAATTACTTCTACTCTTTGTAAGGTAATGGAGAAATCAATTAACCGCCAACTCTTAAACTACCTAGAAACCTTCCGTCTGATTAACGATCGCCAGTATGGATTCCGTCAGTGTCGATCCACTGGTAATATTCTGGCTTATGTTACCCATTTATGGACTAATTCAATGGAAAAGTTCGGTGAAACACAAGCAGTTGCTCTTGACATCTCAAACGCTTTCGATCGTGTTTGGCATGAAGGTCTTCTAAACAAGCTTTCATCTTATGGTTTGCCAACTGTTTTTTGTAATTGGTTATCCAGTTTTCTCTCTGATCGCACACTGAGAGTGATGGTAGATGGCTCTCTGTCTTCTAACTTCTTCACTTATGACTGTGTCCCCAAGGTTCAGTTCTTTCCCCCACTCTTTTCCTCTTGTATATTAATGACCTTCTTCCATTGACTGGAAATCCTATCAATAGTTTTGCCGATGATAGCACATTGCATTCTACTTTCCATTTTGAGAAACCTTGTCCTGCTCAATCAGCTTCAACTTCTCGAAAATCTGCTACCAATTCCTTCAATGCCGATCTTCAGGTAATTCTCCAGTGGGGCAAAGACAACTTAGTTGATTTCAACCCTTCTAAAACTCAGTCTTGTCTTATATCTCGCAAAAAGGATTCTTCTGCTCCTATGCTTATCTTTAGTTACACTCCGATTTCTAGGCAAAATGATATATCTCTTTTGGGGATTACCCTGACTTATAATCTCTCTTGGCACAAGCACATTACAAATATTGCTTCCTCTGCATCTAAAAAACTTTGTTTTCTCTTTCGCTCTCGGCGTTATTTTTCTTCCAAACTGCTGTTCATTCTGTATAAATCGCAAATCCGCCCTGCCATGGAATATTGTTCCCACATCTGTGGTGGTGCCCCCAAAACCTCTCTCAGGCTTCTTGATTCCATTCAGAAGAGGGCAGTTAGGTTAATTAATGATTCATCTCTAACAGAGTCTCTGCACTCGCTGTCTGATAGACGTACTGTTTCTGCTGCATGCCTCTTCTACAGATACTTCCATGGGCACTGTTCTTCTGAATTGGCTTCTATAATTCCCGCTCTCTCTTTTAAAACAGTCCGAACACGTGCCGCCACCAGCCAACATCCATTTACTCTCCAACTTCAAACTCACAGGACCAACTTTTCATCTTCCTCATTTATTCATTCAACTGCCGTTTTCTGGAACAACCTTCCTTCATACGTATTTCCTGAAAATTACAGTGTACAGAAGTTCAAGTTTAATTTCAACAAATATCTCCTTTCGTATTTTTACATAAAAAAAAAAAAAGGGCAAAGCCTCATTTTGTAGAAGCAATGAGCAAGCATTTTTATTTGCTAATAAATGCATCGATCTAATATTGTGGAGACCCTTCACTACGAGTTGCCTTGTTATTGCATTACTCTAAATAAAAATGATCCATTATTGGATAGCGGCTAGCCTCTCATGAAATTCGTGGATGAGATTTAATTTTGGCCCATAATTTGTCAGCCTCTTTCAGTCCACTCCTTTATAATTGTAGGCTTTAAATATTAATCGCATCCGAGCATGCCTGAGTTGGTGAAGTGCATGATTTCTGCTTGCCAAAATAAAATAAAAAAATCTGTGTTTTATTTCATGCTGTACATGTTGACTCTTTATGTTTGAATGATTTTTATTAGAAGTGCTTCTTTCTTTATGCGATTTTTTAAAAGTTTGTTTTTGTACTTTACGAATATTATATTTTGGTGTATTGTCTATTTATCTATTTGTATTTATATATTTTATGTTAAGAGCGTAAATAACATGGGAAACAAGAACTAAATTTAGATTAAAGCAATGAAAATATTTAACTATACGTTTTAAAAATCAACAATTTGTTTATTGCCTGTAATGTTGAGAAACCAGATCATTCATGATACTAAATTAATTGAGAATTTACAGATGATGCTTCTGAATCCAATTTTGGCTTCTGTTATCAAATCAAAGCCAAAATGAATAGGACTATTAGCAGAGAGAGAGAGAGATGAAAAGAAAACTGTTACTAAACAAACTTTGTTTTTAAAACGTGGAGTTGTATGTTTACTTTTATCTAATTTTAATTGTTTATATTCGTATGTGTAAAAGCGTCACTATCAATGTTTCTTTGAAGCCATTATTATGGCACATAAAACACGCCTATTTACAATAAGTAATTAACTTTTCTTCACTGATCTGTTAGCAAGGGTTCTTATGAATTTATTTGATTTGTTAGACTTACTAATGAGTTGCCTATGATATTATTGGCTTATGGACTTTTTAATTCTGGAAATAGGTCTTTCCAACACTAATAAGTCAGAGAAAGAGCCTTATCCATTACCATTGACATTAACACCTGCACTTCAACATCTGTGCCTCTGATCTTCTACACGAACCTCTTGTTCTTAATGACACCTGCCTTTTGCCATAACAAAACTCTCTAGCATCCTTTCACGTGAGACACAGCAATTACGTGACACTACACCAAGACAGGAAATGGGCTGACGTTTTCCCTGTTTAACTACAAACTGTTGGGCAAAAATTGCGAGATGGCGAAATGAGTTAAGCTGTTCCATTCCCTTTCAGTCCCCCCACCTTCCATAATGATGGTTATAATTCTTAACACGAATGTTGAACCCAGTAATCTAACCGAAATGCAATTAAAATTAGAGGATTTTGCTACTGGTATTGGTCAAAGTTTTCGCCGCTTAATTTAATTTTTATTTTATTTTGTTATACGTTTATCCCAATTTCTTTGCGAATACTGCGAGGTTGAAATTCTTTTACCTGTTTTACGTCTGATTTGGACATTAAATTGCAGATCTATTTATGTACGTATCCATATTGTTCACAGCACACAAACCATAGTCATTCCAGCCTCGTAATGAGTCTCCGACATCTATACTTACACGCTAACCAGACTTGTACATTGGGGATTCGTTAGTAACCTTGATTGGTGTTATATCTGACCTCGTGTTTTATTTTCTGTCGCTATGTATCCTTTCCAACTTTCAGGCATAAATAGACAATATAATGGCTACAATTAATTTATTGCAGTTTACTCGGCTGGATATTCCAGTAGAATCTTGAAAAGGAAGGTTCTTACAATGGATCGTATCAGCAAATGCCATTAGAAATGATGGGAAGTTTATTATTTCCCACTGAGAAAAGTCATAAATTCAATTTATATTAGGAACATTCGTATGCAAACAGAGCATGTTTGGTGGCTTTAATGAACAAGTTAAACCTTGTGGCCCACTTTTTGGAAAGCTAAAGAGGACAAAGCATGCCCATGAGGTTTGAACGTGGTCTTTGCATAGTTTTAGATGTTGTTGACTGTTAAAATAAAAGAAATGCGTGTATCAAGAGACTTTCAACGCCACGCGCTATTGACATTACATTAAAGAGTATTGAACAGCTAGTTCGAAGAATGGGCTTGAGGCGGGTTAAGTGATCAATCTTAGAAATCAAGGTGCGAACGCTCTAACTCGAATACTTCGAGTATTGCTGACCTACACAGGTGGTCCATATGTCTTTCATTTTTATTTATTCCTGTGTTCATGGTAAAACAACGGCGTAAATCATCCAGGAAAAGAAGGGAATGCATAATTAGGAACCACAAGGTGATTGTTATAGGCATTGCAAAGGTGATTGTTAGAAAGGCAATCCCTTAAGGATAAACAAAGGTGATGTAAAAAGTATCACGTGGTTTGCATGATAATGCAGAATATTGCGCCAAACAATACTAGTAATGAGTTTTATTTTGCTTTGAGATGAATAGCATTGGTTCATGATCGCATCATATATTTAAGATAATATTTACTCTTCCCTAAGTCTAAATCTATCATTTATCATTATTATTATATGAAATAGATAAAAAATATTTCTGCCTTTGTGGCACTAATTTATTCGATAAGTATGAGGTAAAAGTGCACCATAATTTAGTCCAAATATAAAGAAATTGCTGGAATTTCAATGAATTCTTTTAACTGGTGTAAAATCCTACCTGAACTGTTTATTCAGACTCGCTTTTCTCTCTCTCAGCAGGCTTCTCCAGATAAGGTTTCTAGTAGAGAACCAATACTCCTGATATATTCCGTCAGGCGGTTTTTTAAGTGAGACATTTTCTTTTGAAAGATAGTTACCGTGCAGGATCAAACCCCCTCCCCCCAACACCAAAGCACACAGTAATTGGTTGGGTTTTCCAGCGTAAGACCTTTTTCCATTTATTTCCTTTCTTCTGGAGTTAGTCAACTTCGAAGCTGACATAGATAAGCAATACAGGTTCCTCTTGACTGCCCTAGCGTCATTAGTACGTCCATTTGTCACCAGAGGTCCTCGATTTCATTAACACAGGTCAGCGAGTGGAGAAGTGACATATTGCTACACACGAGGTAGAAGCCAATCAGGAGAATTTGAAAAATGCTTTTGGTGAAATGCAATCAGTTAAGTTGAATACGTAAAAACTTTAAATAAGTTACTAAGAAGCATTCAAGATGTCTTCCATGACGTCACTAAGTGATCAAGCGCCGCTACGCATGGTCTTCTGACAATAAATTCTTTACGATATCGATTATTATAAGATTTTTATATATAAAAAGTAAAATATAAGAGTATTTCTTTCAGTTCATTCTCGATTTTCTTGTTTTTTTTTTGTTCCGGGATGCTACTCTGATAATTACATCTGACTAGCGGATCCGCTTCCACACAGATAGGATTAAAACTCAGCAATGCATTCCCGGTTATTTAAGAAAAGCCCCCGAACACATTTTACTTTTAAAATAAAGTCTCAAACACGCCGAGATGAGTTAGGCCTAATGTTAGTAGACTTTATGGGGGTTTGCACACTGCCCACATCATCCTGTACTCTTTCTCAGTAACGATGTAAAGTACTTAGCGTAGTCTTATGCCAACTGATATATCCATCAGAAGGGAGGTCAAGAGAAGGAAGTGAAACCCATACTCCGACCGTAATAAGATTATTTAAATGTAGGTTATGAGAGGTAAATCTGTGCTGAATATTAATGGCCTGAGATGACTAAAGACGATATGGCACATGGCTTCTAGGGGAACATTTATTAGGCGCGTGTTTCCTGGTATACTGCGTACAGTAGGCTGTTTAACTATTCTCTCCAAACAGTAAATACTGAGTTTGGAAAGTAATCCTTTTCTGTGTCGACAACGAAGTATGCAATCCTTTCTTTCTCATCACGTAGAATAGGATTATTCTACTCGGTTGAGTCTTTTAACTAGAATAACCTTGTAATATAAGACATACACACACACACACACACACACACCTCTCGAAAATATTCGGTTGGAAGCCAAGTAGTGTCACGAAGCAACTGATAAAATCTGCCTTATGATTGTTTCTTTAACATTCAGATTTCTCTGTTATTATGGGGTCGATTTTAATTACCAGTTAGCCGTGATACGAGGGGAGGTGACATCTGAATTGCTGGCAGCTGTACAGAACGAGTCATTTTGATTCACAATGGCCAACGCTTGGTAGGGAAAGTCAGCGTTGGCGACAAAACCATCTTACTCCACGAATATATAGAGCCATGAAGGAAAAGTTAAAAACAAATAAACCACTCGATACGTAGTTTCCTGTTGGATTTTATTCAACTACTTTCAGATAATTTCCCAGACTACGAACGTGTTAATCGGTAGGTTTACTAGGAAAAACCTAACGTGGTATAACTGACGCCTAAGGCGTCAGACAAGCTGCTACCCAAAAATGAGAGATGCAACCTCGTGGAAAAGATTTTTTTTTATTTTACCGGAAAACATCTACTTGATACTTTCAAATGAAACATATACAGTATGCGTCAGAATAATCTTTTTCCTCCTTAGTGCATTTTATGCAACAGCAATTTACGAGTATGAGTCAAGAAAATATACTTATTGAAGAACATTCTTGAATCATTCGATAAATTATAGAGTGTGTACACCAGCGTGGAATTACTATAAGAAATATACTAAATTTCTTACTGCAGGGAGCATCGCAAATAATGATCTTTATTTGTCAATATATGCTGTATAAAACTTAAAATATGTTAAAATTAACAACATTAAAATTAAATAGTTAAGAGTAGTTAATACAATTATTTCTTTCCTGACTGTAAATTGTAGGAAAGGTATCGTAATGTTTGTGACCCTTATATTTTAACGTATTGACTCTTGCACAAGAATAATTTTTTTGCTTTTTTTTCTTTTCTTCTAGTACCGAAATCACAGGCTTTTGCTTTCCTGTGGATCATTAAATTAGTAATTGTGGTCAGTATGGTCTTACTTACTGGTCAGTACGTGCACAGCTGTGGCCCGCCTCCTAGAGGCATGTACGAGCACTAGGAAGCAGTCTTCCTCGTAATTGCTGAGTCCTGATAGCAAAGTGGCCAGAAGCAATTGAACAACACACACACACATAGATATGCACCACCAAACATACCACTACACTTAATTCTGGAAATTTTACAGAGTTCTGTATGGATCACAGTGGAGGAGTGGAGCTCGGGTTCAGAAGCCATACTACCTAAGACACAACGCAATATCCATGTGAAACAAAGTCTCGGAGTCTTATTTTTTGCCTGCTTCCCTTCCAAGCAGGTAAAAAAGAGTGCATCCAGGCGACCAGGAATTTGATATTTTTTGCACCAAATTCTGAATTCTGATTATAGTGATCGTAGCCAAAATTTTGGTGACGTTTTTGAGATTAAAACGTTTGCTTTTTGCATTTGTGCTGAGCCAACGAAGAACATAGGGCGATCAATATATTATGTCCTTGAACCGCGGGCACTATAGGAAAAAAAAAAAAAAAAAAAAAACGTTTTCGAGGATAGAAAACCATGCTGATGGCCAAGGTGTGAAAAATGCTTCGGAGACCGGATTCAAAACGTTATGAACTATGACGTTTTCAGAGGATATTTTGATTTTGAAATAATTGTTAAAGTGAGCCAATACAAACGCGGGAAAAGCAACAACGAACGAAATTTGAAAATACCAAAGCGATTTGTGATCATCCTTTTTAAAGAAAAAGTACAGTAGTTGAAATTGTGCACAAAATTATAGCATATTCCTCCGCTGTCTTTGATTTTTGAAAAATAATGTTTTAAATAAATCGGTTTTTAACTGATTAACCTGTTTTTTAAAACATAACCTTGTTGTAAATAACCATCACTTCTTTAAGTAATTCTATCCTGTAAATACACTGCTCGACAAAATTAACAGAACAAAATGTTTTTCATGAATATTTTATTGTGAACAGTGTCGCCGAAGGCGAATATTTGATATAGTAGGCATTCTGGCATTCAAGTTCCGAGTATTCAATAGAAATCAATCTACCACCTTACAGAGCTACACATTATGCAAATTATTCATGCCTATAAAAACACGTGTCGCGACCGCATCACTTCACTCCCGTTTTCTGGCTTGCCAGTATGGCAAGTCATCATCGTTTAGATGAGTCTTTGAGATGAGGACCGTTGGACGGCTTGAAGCAGGGCAGTCGCAGGCAGAGTGGTCACGTTGGCTTCATGTGTCACGCAGTGTCGTCTCGGCACTTTGGAAGCAGTTTCAGGAGACAGGAACTGTTACATGAAGAGCTTGCAAGGTCGCCCGAGGGTTACGTCAACTTGAACAGACCGCTATCTAGCTCTAACAGAAAGAGGGACCCTAGGATATCCTCTCACCAACTGACTCTTGAGGTTATTGTGCCACAGGTGAAAACGTTTTCAACCGGACGGTGTTAAGAAAGTTCAATTTAAAAAAAATAATAAATAAATTTTCTGTTTATATTCCGGGACTACCACATTCTCATAGGAGTTTACAAGATAGAGATAATACAAGGAACAGTTCCGTATTTATTAGCTGACACGGGCTTGAACCCCTTGAATTCAAGTGGATTTAATGGAGTACGCAAGGAAGCCAATGGTTTGTATCCCATTAACCCCAAATTTCAAGCTCCTTGAAACTGGTGCCATGAACATGCGACTTGGAGCCTTGAGAAAAGGGGTACAGTTCTGTCCTCTGATGAATCCTGTTTTAGCCTACAAACAGATTCTAGACGTTATTTCATCTGGAGATAACGAGGAATGCTGCAGCATCCCTCCAACATCAGAGAAAGGGACACAAAGGGTTAGGCCGTGTTCGGGGCAAAATAATGACCAACAGCTGCATCCCTCTTCATGGTTTTAATACGGGTACCGTAACTGTGCAGGGGCACCGAGAATAGATCCTCGAACCCTATGTGTGACTTTTTAGGGGTGCGGTTGGCCCAGTTTTCTTTTCATGCACAACAATACTACTACACATAGGGCTCACGTGGTGGAGGAATATCTTGAAATTGAAGATATCCAGTGACTGAAGATATCACACAAGTTCGATCGGATTTAAATCTGGTGATCCTTCCGTAGTCAGAGCGATCAGTAGACTTAAATCCGCTAGAATATGTGTGGGACGTCCTAGCATGCCGACAGCCAACTCCTCGATTACTTGGTGAACTAAGTTCTGCGCCTGTTGAAGAATGGGATTTGTTGCTACAGAATCTTATAAACAACCTTATATCGCGCATGGTTCGCAGCTGGCAGGCCTGTTTAGGGAGGAGATCATACGCCGTAATGACCATATTTTCGAGCATCTTGTATCGACTTCTGTAATGCGACCTTTTTGGTAAATCTTTTCCAACCCCTATAAATGTTCTTTATCCCTGTCCGAAGTTTCTCGCTGTCAGCCCATTTCATCGTTATTCTATGGTACACCACCATAGCAAATTTTGTCCACTTCATCGCAAGGTGCACTAGTTACACCACGTATTCTACGAGTTCTGTTAATTTTGTCGAGCAGTGCATGAAGTAACTTAATGAATTTTAAAAAGAATTTCTGTGGTCTGTTTAAGAGTTGCATCCGTAAAAAAAAATATTGAAAATAGCAAGTATTTGGTTAAAGATTAAGTACTATGACCACTCATATAGGTATATCAGCCTTGATGACACTTCGGCAACGCATGTGTCCGCGCGTTAAATCCTTGGTTCCTTCATATATGCCCTCGTGGGTAGCACACCGTCCTCTCCACGCCGGGTGGAAGAGACCTGAGTTCGTATGTCTTCAACGACGCGAGGAATTTTTATGGGTCTTTTTCACAACGTGGCTAAGTTAGTCGGTCTTAGGCCAGGACAGCGTACGTTTTTCTTCACGGGTTTTTGATCCAGAAAACCGCAAATCTACCACAGACGCAGCTGATGCACTTGAAATCCTACAACAAACTTCATATATTACTGTTAGAATATCCTAGCTGAAGGAATACCTATCCTTCTGCACAGCTTTTATACCAGTCTTCACTCAACTCCAAGCTATACTAGAACCCGACAAAGCCTCTCTTTAACGGATTATACGAGGGTAAGATTTGTTTATTTAATCCATCTGTCTATTACACTCGAAAGAAATAATATAGTCACCGAAGTTGCTATGAATGTCATGGAAAAGTGCTGTGCTACGAAATAAAAGGATTACGAGAATGTAATTCGTTAATGTTGTAATGCTATAGTCATTGTGTTGTAGATGTGATTGAAATTTTGTGTCGTTTAATAGCAGCGAAAACTGATTAAAGCGCATTCCATTTGAAGAGCTCTAGTACCATCACTGAAGATTCATATGACTCCTTATGGAGATCACCTCAACCGTCAGTGATAAAAATATTTTAACTAATAACAAATACCATCAAAGGAGACAGTACGTCATCAGTTCTACTTTGGAAATCATGTTGTTTAACTCGCCAACCATCTGGTCTTAAAAGATTGATTGATTCGATAATCATTTCTAGCTGTATAAATTAGCTTATGATTTATTAAGAAATATCAAAATAGAGCCTTCTATTAATAAAATATAATACTGTCAACCATTAATGAATGATTAGAACTTTAACATTTCAAAGATATTGGGACACGATGCGTTCTTTCCATTCTCTGATGAAGAACCAATAAAGTGAATAAAGAGCCATGGTGTCTGGGTAAACCTCCATAAACCAATTCACCATCTGGTTATTCGCATTGCATTAGCCTTGTTGGAGACGTTAAAAGACTTTGGGTAGTATAACTCGTACTAAGACATTTCCAATGTATATATTGCAATACAAGAGTATGAGAGGTAAGATAGAGAAAAGCCACAATTCATTAATTGACGTCCCACAAATGTTCCTTTAAAGGCAGCAGAGTTTCAAGAGCATTAGCGACTTAGGCCATATTACTCGGTGTGTATTGCGTATGTTCTGAGGTCGATTTTCTGTGCTGGACGACAAACCCGAGTTTCCGGGAGGAAAAGCCATGCTACCCTCCCCTGAGACCGACTAACTCAGCCACGCTGTGAAAAAGACACAGAATTTTTTTTTTTTTTTTTTTGAGAAATCGAATAAGCAAGTTATCATTTGGACAACTTTTAGCAAATAATACCTAAAATGCTAACTGTAGAAAAAATAAATCTGTTTTGAAAGAACTGTACAATAGAAATGTTATTTCAAATTAGCCAAAAGGTTAAACACTAATGAGCAAAGTGTTAATGCAGAAGGGGGAAAGGCAAGGGGGCAGAAATATATTTCGTATAAACCTGATTCTTCCAGGTGTTATATAATCGTCATCATTCGTAGCCCATTTTTATCCGTGACCCCTGTGTCAAAATTAAGGAACGCAGTTTAACGGAAGTGAGTTAGTATCTGGGTGCGGGTTCTCCAGATGCAGGTGCAAGGCGGAGGGGATAGCAGCTAAAACAACGGCTGTCGTGTGTTAGACTACTACAAGACGGGAGGTTTTGATTGTGGCGTGCTTTCGCAGCGTACCTCCCTTCTTAGCTAAGAGTGGAAATTAGCAATACACCCATCAGGGTAATTAGCGAGTAATGTGGTGGACGAACATTACATGTTACAACGTTCGTAGACTGACATCTTTCTCTGTCGGTGACCCAAATATTTCTTCCGGAAAGTCTAAGGAGATTGGAAGGACACCTATGTGAAGACACGGAGGAGAGGAGGGAGGAAGAGAGATTTTTATACCTTAATGAGCGTTTAAAAACGGGAGGATTTGGTCTATAATGTCGATTTTGCCCCTTTTCTTTCGGTTCAGTTCAAAATTTAGCAGGTGTCAACCAATTTCTAACAAGAATAGCTGAGAATCCTGTTCTCTGAGAAAGCTCCCCTCTACAAACTACCAGAAAATACAAATAGCAAAAGAAAGAGGACCCTCAGGCAAGGGCAGCAAGACGCCAAAGTTTGTGAACCACTAGTGTACATAATATGCACGATAATTGCATTTATTGAAAGTCTGGCGATCCATTCTTCTTTTAAAATCAGTTTTCCAGCACCATAATATGCCACAAAAACAAGCAAACTCGTTGGAATCAAACCAAGAAAGGCGTGTCCGAAGCATTCACGCAATATTATCATTAAGTTGCAGCCACAACCAACAATTCACCACCTTTCTGTCCACGGTAAGTGGCTACCAACAGGAGTGTAAAGATCAAGGTCTAGGACATAGCGTAACAGCCAGTTTACAGTTTATTTCGCAAATTGTTTAGATTGCAATTGATAGAAGTGAAATAAAAAAAAAAAAAGGTAATTACGATCATGACACAGTTGGTTTGGTGGAAACTAGTCTAGAGTTACGAAACTTCTGGAGTTCCCATGGATATCTGAACTGGTGTCGACACTGCATTCGTTAGCGGATATCATGCTTTTGGATTTAAAGTGGAGTTCAAAATCCGACAGAAAACATTTGTCATTTCTGTCCTTTCTGTTAGAACAGTTAAGGAAGTAGACCTTTAATCTGACACCATTTCAGAGAGGGAGCACTAAGTGTCGACTAAACGTGTCCTCTTCGTTCTGGGTATGTGCAACCAGTTGCCATCTAATGGCATCCCATATCGCCTCTATTGTTAAGTGCCAAAGTGCTGATATTCATCAAAAGATTTGGCGTGTTTTCCCTGATCGTTCCCCGACACGTGAACTGCGTGTCGATGGGCAAATCGGTTTTGTCACGGCAAACAGATGTGCCTGACGAAGCAGAACTGTCCGTGATTGAGGAGCAGAATCGCATTGTAGATGTAAAATGATAAAGATGTTTGTTTTTTCTCCGGAACAATACTTTGTGTTCAATAAAACCCCAAGACTTCTTAACTTTGAGCCACCAACTAGAAAAGAGGTGGTACTCAATGTCCAACAGGCTGCACTTTATATGGCTTAGCGCGGAGTCTTGGAATATTTAAAAGAAAAAAACATATTTGACTTTTAAGTTGATTCCACCATAATTCAGATGATGGAACCAACCAAAAAAAAAGTTCGTTATGAAACGACTTGGTTACTGTAAATATATAAGTTTATATGTAACTTTATGCTTTACGTATTTACTTTCTTTGGGTTGTATTTATTTGTTTTAGGCGCGATAGCATATATACATAATTATCCTGTTGTCTTCGCTATGTCTGTCCGTCCACATGTAACAACTCGACTCCTTAACGGACTTTCATCAAAAAATATTTTATGAAAATTCATCTATTTTTCTTTCTTATTTGAAAATATTTATATTCTTCTCGTTTAGAAAATAATGTCAAACAATCCCAAATTTCATTAAAATCGGACCAATAGAAATCCAGGAATTATAAATTCTTATTTATTTCATACAAATCACATAGGTTACCCATACATTGTAGCTGAAGTACTGGATTTTTGTCCGTTGCCATGTTGGTGGAATGAACGGACAATTTTGGGATTTCCCTGTTTGGCGTGAAATTATCTAAATAGAAAATAAATAAATAAGATTCTTCTACTTTTTGGAGTAATTTTCCTCGTTTTTTCAGGTGTTTATAAAGGAAAGTCTTAACTTCAATAGTCATTTCAGTATGTTCTGTTAGATTTATCAGATAACGTCGTGATTAACCTGTTTACTATAAGCAGAGTAAACAAGGAATGAAATTGGTACTTCAACACTTTGTATTGACCACAGATTCTCTCCATTAGCTGTTTTTATGAAGATACCAGCTTTGCGAATAGATTTTTTCATGGAAATTAAGTCTCTCTTTCAACATTCGTATGACAAAAAATTATCGATGATAATTATCAAATAATAGACTTCGGTTGAAGTGATTAACCTCAACTTCACCCTATCCTGGATTATTTAGAATATAATAATGTTGAAATATGCTCAACTGCTATAAACTGTTTCAGATATTACCAAAAAGGAAGACAGCTGAAATAACTACAAGCAGTCTCTTCTACTGTTTTTATGCTCATGGAAAAACAAACTTTGCCTTCATAACGAGCTGCACTGCTTTTCACTACTTTTAAATAAATCAAATTTCCAAAAGGCTAAATCTCCCATTTATTAAATAAGACAGGCTAAAAACAAGTAAAACTTGAATTACGAATAAACACAATCCCAAATTTTGTTGCGTTAATACGATTGTCTTTAGGCTCACAACAAAAAACTTTACCTTCACAACGAGTTGCATTGGTATTGCCCTAGTTTTAAATAATAGATCATAGACAGCGGTGTTGCACCGGACAGGTCCTGAAGTGCAGTAACTCTGGGAGAGCCGGAGCAATAATTTCAAAAACTATACCAAGTAAGAATTTGTCTATATTTAGGAACGTACAAAAAATCCCAGATTTTTATTATTTGGACCTAACAGTTAATGCAAGTTGGTTATTTTCGAGAGAAACCCACAGCATCAGAAAGATTAAGGAGTTCTCACTGATGTGCAATGCTGATGGCAGTGTTTCTACAGCTGGCGATAAAAAGCATAAGAAAGTAACAGTCAGTATTAACCTCCAAGATACATTTATAAGTGATTTGTACAACAACGCTCAACTGGCGTAGGTGTACGTAGTACGCAAATGAGTTCGCCAATTCAACACTGATTAGTAAGTTCCACTATTTGACCTTATATGGCCAAACGTTGACGAATGGACAGAGAGTACATTAAAGTCCAGCTTTTATTGAAAAAAAGATATACGAGGTGTGACAATAAAGTTACCGGACTAATGATGTTGCGGCCATGTTCAATGAGTCTGAAAATAAACGGAAGCGGTATGTTGTAGTTCAAACTTCCACCAACGGATGGTAGTACAGACATTGTCCAGTAGGCTGACAGGTTTCAAGTAGCCACCAGTTTCGTTAGTAGCATTAACCTTCCTTGCTAATTTTGCAATGGAACAACGAATGAATACCAAATTTTGCATTAAACTTGGAAAATCTGCAACAAAAACGAATGATATGCTACATATTGTCTATGGTGATGAAACGTTAAGGAATACCAGTGTGTTTGAATGGTATAAGCGTTTAAAGACGAAGGTGGTATGTTCGCGATGACACAAGAAGCGAGCGTTCGTAAGCCTCACGAAATGAAAACAGTTGCAAAAGATCGGGAAATTGCGGCAAGAGGTGATCGCTTGACCCTTAGAATGATGGCTAATGAGTTAGATATGAATAAGGAGACGAGTCCTCAAATTCTACATGAAGGTTTAGGGAAAGGGAAGGTCTGTGCAAACTTTGTGCTGCACAGCTTCCCTGATGAACAGAAGGAACGAGATGTGTCATCATGCAGAGACTTCATCCAGATTTGTCAAGATAATCCTAAATTCCTCAACTGTATTGTCACAGGATCAAGATGATGCTGATCATGTATTTTGACAAACAGGGTGTGATTCACAAGGAATTAATACCTGAAGAGAGAGAGAGTGAATGATGCGGTTTACGTACAGGTGCTTCAAAGAATACTGAAGCGCATTTCCCATGTTAGGCCCAATTTTGAGAGAAAGACAGCTATTTCTTATCGCATGACAATGCCCTCTCCCATTCGGCACTTGTTTTGAAATATTTCTGACGGAAAATTGAGTTATGCAGATCAACCATCCATCCAACTCTTCTGCTCTAGCACCAGCGGACTCCTTCCTCTTTCCCAAGGTGAAAACTGTCCTCAAAGGAGACAGAGATTTCAGGAGACAGGACGTAAAGAAAAATGTAACCGCCGAACTTCAACATCATCTCTTTGGACTCCTTGGCTGACTCTTTTCAGAAACTTTTGAACCGTGTAATTAGTGCGTTTAGTCAGATGGTGATTATTTTGAATAAAAACATTTTTAAGTTTCTTACTTTGTGTTCTTTTTACTGCAAAAATAAAATTTAATAGTTAAAATTACAATTTCCTTATTTGGATTATAGCTAAATATGATAAATTAGATTCGGATGATAGAAAATTCCTTAATTCAGCTTGGAACCGTTTATACTGCATCAAAATATCTTTAGCTCTGGTTGAGCTAAATTGAAATCTGATGGCCATAAAAGTTGAATTCAAACGCCTTTGTTCATGCTCTATGAATTGTAACAAGATGGCCAATTAACAGTATTTAGCAGAGCATTTCTTCTATCACAGTTGCCCATAATTATCTCTGATGTCCGAGTCGCTTGTGATTATATCACCACACTTTCTCTCTTTTTTCTTTTATTTTTTTTTTCTTTATTTTTTAAGAAGCTCCACTTAATGATTATGTATGCAATGTTCCAATAACTAATTGGCCATACCAAGAAGACAGAGAGATAAAAAACTTGACCTTGGTTGTCTAGTGCAGTTTTTGTTGAATAAAGTATTAGCGTTTGGATTGCTATAACAGTCGGCATCATGTAAGGGTCTTCATCGGAATGCTTATTATTACGGTTATTATTTTGATGCATTTATTTGCAAGTTAAATATGAATAGACGATAGATGAACCCCCCCCCCCCATTGGTGATCAATTCTTTCAGTAACTTGAATGGAAAAGAACGAATGTGCATTATAATATCTATAAAGTACGTGGACATGACAAACTACAATGAGAAACGAATACTGAATTTCCTTTCACTAAACCAATCCAAAGAAGACATTGGAACATCGTTCTTGGATTACCCTGAAACCACCGTTAAGGTTCCAGAAATAATTAAGGTTTATTTTGCGGTCATTCACAGATTACCATGAAATTTATTTTCATTCACAGGAAATTTGCCATAATAAAAAATCTCGTAAACGTTTTAGATTAGTTTTTTGGCATCTCCAAATATCCTTTGCGCATGTGCAAACTAAGCTCCATCACTGACAATTACAGGTTAGTGTATTGATGAGGGTGTGTTATAATTATAGGGACAGTAACAGGGGTGTGTGTATATGTGTGTGTGGAAGGAAAAGGAGGGGAAGTGTCTCTTAGGGCTGAACCCCGATGGAAATTATGGAATTATAATGCTTGGAGTAATGGTAGTGTAGTTTCCCCTTGGTTCGACACACACCCCCCTCGGGAAGAATAAATTCATCTACTTGAGACCCAGTGAAGGTAGGTAGGTATTTTTCAGAGTCTAGCGAGACCCCCTTCCTCCTCTTTGCTGGGAATATTCTCTGGTTAATGTTTATTGTGAAATCTCAGCGACACATAACCAGAGGTGGTTACTACGGAGAATGGCTAGTATCTTAGACAATTGGTTTTGGGATTGTCATATTCATTTATGGCCACTTCGGCTTAAATAAGTGACTCTTGAGTAAGTAATTTCTCCAGCAATTTGTTCCCAGACTGCTTTGGGATATGACATAAAAGTTGATCACGCAACTTACTGCTGGCTGTCTGGGACTGAATTGTGACAGCAAAATTTGGAACATTGTGGAGAGAAAGCTATCAGAACTTGTGGCTCGTGAGGTTAACATTTATCAGTTACCAAAAACTGCATGAACTGTGCCATAAAGGAAGGAGTATTTTGGTAGCTATATATCTGTTGTATATCAGTGGAATATCATCAATATTTTCTGTGGAACATCTGATACTTTGTTCAGGTACCAAGGAAAGGTCTCATCACGTTAACCTCAAATCATAATTACAGAGAGTGGACGAAGGAATTTCCTGATTATTTTTTAATGGTGGCTGTGCTTTTGCTTCCTTTTTTTATTCTGTCGTAAAGCCATATTAATAAGACTTTGGCGAGAAGGTGGCGCCATCTTATGCGAGATTCACAACTCAAGTTTTTGGGCCCGTCCAAATGATGATGTTGCATCGATAGGGTGGTCTTGTAAACGTCAAACTTTGCTCTGTACTTTAAACTTTACCACAGTTCTAATTGACGGAAAAGCTAGTTGGCCTACAGAGAGCAGCACTTCATAAGTTTTCCTTGGAAACAAAAAACAAAAACAAAAAAAGAAAGCTAGAAGACGGCTCTATCATCATTCATTCCTTCACACCTTGAGATTCTGGCGAGCCTTCTTCGCGTACCTCCGTGACACGGAGCCAACGTACAAGAAAAAAATGGAGGTTCTTTCATTGGGAAGCGTTAGAGAAATGAACTGTAGGCTCGCTGCTGACACCCGTGTCTTCTGCCGTCACCTGGAACACAACCTTCCTGCCGTAATCCGCAGATTCCCGCTGTTTATAGTCGCAAAAAGCCCACGGCTGACGGCGGTGGCACTGTCGACGGCTAGCCTCCGCTCCCGACGGGCGGTAGCGGTTGCATCCGTCACCAGCGCTGTACGAAACGAAAGCGGCCGGTTCGTTCGCTTCTACCTGGAATTGGAGTTACAGGCGAGATGGGCAAACGAGGAAATTCAGATGATACTTTGTCCTTCGGACGCAAGGACTACCAGGCTTTTTCTTGCCGTGTTGAACAATGTGGCGTCTACAAATCCAGGCTTTGAGGATCCTACTTCATCGACGTTTTCTGGTATTTAAAACTAAATGGAGTACTGGTGTCCAAGTACTTCGATATTAACGATGCAAATTGTGACTTGCGTCTTTAAGATCGAAGTATTGAACCAGGGAACAAAGTCGTCAAAACAAAGAAAATTGAAAGTTGAATTATTCAACGGTTATAGTGGTGATTATGCCAAGGTCTTTGTAACTTGGATCTCAATCCTGCTATGTCCACTATGTAATTAGCTACCTGTTCATTGTGTGGATTGTCGGTCGTTATCGGACTACCCTGAGTAATTTTGATCTTACATCGATGAGGTATAAAACAGGCTACGGAGTGCTACGAAGATGCCCTAATGATGCGTATGTAGATGACTGGCTTCAAAGACATCGATTTCCGCTCATGTTAATTGTCTGTAATTAGCTTTTAAATGATGCGATAGCGAGGATTCTAAATGCAGTCTCTTAAGCCACTACAGGGGGAAAAAATGGTACATTTGCCAGCTTCGATGCCAAGCAACTATTAGAGTAGAGCTACCGAAATTTTAAACTGGTAGAATTAACGTCAGGCATCTAAACCATCAAGAAAGGGCTCATCGTCTGTCCCATCGCCCGAAGAATCCAACCCTTCATCGAGACAGGTTTTATACCCTGAAGGGGTAGAAATAGAAGAAAAACCTTGCTCTTTCTGGCTTCAAGGTGAACGCTACCAACGCCTTACTGGCCTTCAAGAATACATAAAGTTCCTGGGTTTGTTTTTTATCTTCTTTTAGAACATCAAAAAATTAGGCGGTGACATTCAAGCTAAGCCTAAAATTGCATACCACATAAGCTCTGTTTAGTAAAAAAAATTGTAGCGAAAGTGAGCCGTGGGAGTTCATAGAGGACATTGTGACATCTACGTCAGTCTGCGTCTGCCTGTACTGTTTCGTAAAGATTCAATTTAGGACTAATGTTGACTAGACTTGTCCATGTTCCTTCTGGAAGAGAACTATAGTAATAGTAGGGTTTCAGAAGCATCAGCGACTAAGGTCATATTGCTCCGTGTATATCGTTTGTAAATTGAGTATGTTCTGTTGTCGATTTTCTGCTGGATGAAAAACCCTAGTTTCCGGGACAAAAAAACATGCTACTCTCGCCTGAGCTAGATTAACTCAGCCAAGTTGTGAAAAAGGCCCATAAAATTTCCTCACCTCATCGACCGGACTCAAACTCAGGTCTTTTCTACCCGATGTGGGGAGAACAGTGATTCTACTGTGCTAGGCGAGGGCTCAAAAATATAGATTGACCACAGGATTACTCTCTATAAGAATATTAAAAACTGTAGGTCATGTCCACGACACTTTGGCTATTGGAAGGTTTCCTTCTGGCTCAATGCATATTCCAATTTAATGATGATGATGAGGATGATTAATCATCCCGAGTGAACACTTGGGATCAAACGGAAGACTCAGGAACAGAGATCAGAGGTGATTATATTAAGATTAAAGACATAGGCTCTTAGGCATTAAGCTATGCCTAATGCCTAGGGGACTATGTTTTAAAGAGCCCATAAACCTATGGGTCCATAAACTAATATATAGCAGGTTATCTAGGATTGACCTTAAATGAAGTGAATATTAAGTCTTAGATGTTAACGTGGTTATATTTTCTTGATTGCTTCACCTTAAAGTCAATCTTCGTTATGGCGAAAAGCAAGGGGGTCAAAATTTAATTACTGGAGAAGTGAATTTGGGTATAATAGTGAGAATTACTCATATTTGCAGCCCTAATTTAAAACGGGGCTTAAGGGATGGAATCCCAAGAAATGTTATAGGCAGCAGATACTGTCCAAAGATTCAAAAACGGGACTTCACAAAATATATAAACATTTGTATATCTTAAAATAATTTTCATAGTATCTAACTTTACAAGACAAGATTCTTATGAATATTTTATTAAGATACTCAAATGTCATTGATATTCTAATATTTACTCAATGATTGGGGAAATTTTTTCTGGGAATTCCAATTTATTTTATTGTGGTTCTATTTCAACATCGGGCTTTGAAATTCCGGGGTGGTGTGTTTGACACACTGTGCGTACTAATAACACTTCCATATTTTCCTTGAGAGGGCCGGATTATAACTAAAATATTTATTTAAAACTGGCTGTATATAAAATATATGAATTTTTATGAACATTCTTCAGTGTAATTTTGGGAAGCTCCTTATTTAAAGGAGCTTCCCAAAGTTACACTATTTTAGGGATCCACGATCCGATATTGATTCTTATTACCAGGGGTAGACGGGTCATAATAATTTCGTAGTAAAATTTAAATAATTACGTCTTCAATGACTGATTTCGATTTAATTCATTAGTGTTTGATTTTCGATTCATAAATGATTAAGCTGTTAGCAACATCTACAGATTCTATTCATTAGTCTTCGAATGCTACGCCAAAATCTGTTTTTAATTGCAGCGCCCCTTTCATTGAATTTTAGGATACTTAGTTGAAAAAAAGGCTTAGTAGCATTTTCGTTTTTTTGATTATCAGCATTGCCATTGTATTCTGATTCTCTTGAGTGTGTAATGCTTTTCTTCGAAAGATTCGTTCGAAAAGAACTAGAAATTTTGTCCATTGACAGTTTATGTTAAATATTCTATAAATTTCGAGAAGATTGTTTAAACTTCATTGACCTCAAAAAGGGGAACCAACTTTGGTAAAGTTTCCAATTATGATTAGATGAATTATTATCTCATGCAGATATCGGATTAAGAAATGCTCTGAAATATTCACAGTACGCTTTTGAGGATTCGCCTCCTTTGATCAAGAATTGATAAAAATTCACGGATGTCCCTTGAAACCCCGTGGCAGCACACTGTTGAGTATTTATTTCCTAACTGACATAATCCACGCTGTACCCTGAAATTAGGGATTTTGTTAGGACTTCGGCACTTTCAGAAAGCCCAGTCATAAGCACTTGAAACGAATGTTGTCATTAAAGCGGGCTTGGTTGTGGTTGACTGCGCTAATAAGGGAGAGTTACTCAGAGTCAAGTGATCATCGATGTGTGCAATCCATTGAGTATCGTTTAAGTGTTTGCTCATGTACAATTACGAGGGGGGATACAAAAAAAAAGAAAGGGATTATTATATGTAGAACATTATGGATGTGCATGGGTACACGTGTGGAACAGCATGTGAAAGTATCGTTGACAGTTAGCTAAAAGGAGATCCGTTCTTTTTAAAATAAAACTGTGTCTCTTCTAGGAACATTTATTGTTTTTCTGTCCAGTGGAAAAAGAAAAAGAAAATAGAGAAAGGAAAGCAGCAGGAGCTACAAAAACACACAAAGAGACAGGTCGGATATTAAATCTAAATAAATAAAATAATTTAAATTGGTCGCGTTTGTTATAGGAATTCAGGTTTTTAAATAAATTTATACTTCCTGTTGGACAGTACTTTTGTGGGCACCATTTAGCTCAAAATCTGCCCTGGGTTAAAGTGTGATAAATGTTTCATTGTGACGTCATTGTCTGAACTTTAAGCAGAAGACGGCTACGTCATTTCCTCTAATACACAATGTGCAAGTCTCGCGACCTTATTATTTTTTAACACCAAAAGATAATACATTTCGTTTGGACCCGCAATTTAATGTTAATTCCACGCTCACGTGACACGTAAATGGCGCATTTTTTTACTGACAAATAACTGGTATATTTATGCATCTTTGAAAACGGTCATTGAATTAAACACGGGTTGAAATTCACTTGGCGGTAATTATTGCACGATAAAGGGCCGCGCTCATTACCGTTAACTAGAACAGAAACATCAAGATACTTACATCGTTGTCGTCCAAGTACGTGTAAACTTCTAGCTTGTCTAGTCTGATGGTTCCTTGGAAAGGCAAAAAACGAGTGCCCCGCGGTATTCTTTGGTTGCTCCACACAGATACACCCATTTCGTAGATCTTGTTGCTCTTCCTGTCGGCCTGTCCCGTTGTAAGGACCAGGTTGAACTCTGAGGGGATAACTACACAAGTCTCCATAGTGTCTCTCTCTAACCATCGGCCCTCGCGACCCGCCTCCAACCACTTGTAAACAGTTAATTGAGTTTCATAAGCGCACAAATATAAAAAAGACAGCGGGAGGGAAGGAGAACTGATGGTGAATTCTTGTTTGTTTTATGAATTGCTATCTCGGGGTCCGATACGATCTTGGACATGGACTACCGAAGGGAAGAAACGCGAGTAGAACACGAGATGTTTGGGATGACGTAAGGCACGGTGGCAGGAGACCACGTTTTACACGTGTGTTCCTTTGACTCATTACTAGAGATCTGACGGGAGAGACGGTGCCCATCCCCGCGTTCAACAGGTGGCTACTCACCTGTCCGCTAGATGGCGCACCTGGACGGAGGAGAGAGCGAAAGAGGCGCGGGTTTGAAGCTCTGGGCGTGGCCATGACCGTGTTAGACCATGGAAGTCGCTCTCGTTGGCCTAAGGGAGGGACAGCCGGGCAACTGCGCGTGATAGTTAGCAGATGGACCGGACAGTTTGACGGAGGGAGCGGAGGATTGTTGTGAGCGAGTTTTCAGCCTTGACGAACTGGGACAAGTCGGCTTCCTACGTGCTCCGCATGCTACGCTGTCTGTTGTTATTCCTGGCGACGAGTGCCGTCTCTACGCTCGTGCATTGGCAGCGGGATATTAGTTGCCATTAAGAAGAGCATGGAGAGCTCCTGGGAGTCGGAGGAGATAAGAAAGTACTTATTTGCATTCAGACGGAGGGTGCGAGGAATCCAAACAAGGAAACGCGCGGGATATTATGTAAGATGGAACTTTATCTTGATGATGAAACAGAAAAAAACACTCATAATTCGTTCGGATTCGGCAGAACGATTCACTTCCTTTTACTCACCACGGGATACAATCTAATCTTACTCGCACGAAGTGTTAATTCCTGCGTCAAAATCAGCTTCCGAGATCGGATCGCACGAAAGAAAAAGAGAAACTGGGCGTACAATTTTATTTTTTAAATCTACGATTTAATCACATTATCACCGAATGCTTCATAATCGTGCCGCAAATATTAAGAAATAAAAACATCAATGTGAAGAAATATTGCCACTGATACCACCAGAGGGCGCATTCTGCATTTTACACTTATCTGCCACTTTACATTACAGTTACACGTTTTACTAACATTTATAGTTCACGTTTATAAAACTTTGTTTATCATGACTTCTAGGCCAATTACTGTACTAGCACTGTTCTTATTTATTTATTTTATTTTTCTCATAGAACCAATTACTTGCAATCTTACACCTTAGAGTAAAATCACGATGATTTCAGAAATTAAATAAATTAACTCAAAAAATTAAGCCAGAATCCACATTTATTTACTGGTCTGAAACATCAAATAAGTGCGCTTGCGCACAAGGTGTTAATTTCCGTTTCCTCTGAGTATGTAAACATGCAATAGAAAACATCTCATTTCAGCTATTTGCACAAGGGTAGAGGAAGTTGCTGACCTGCTTAACAAACATTAATGGGAAAAAAGGATTCGTAAAACACGTTATACAAATATTTACCAACTTTATTTGCCAAAAATTTGCCACTTTATGTTAAAATTTACTAACATTTATAGTTATGTTTATAAAACTTTGTTTATGACGACTTCTAGCGGGTTATTATTGTGCTAGCCCTACTCTGATTTATTTTATTCCTCCTAGACCCAATTACTTGCAACCTTAGAGTAAAATCACGATAATTTCAGATTATTTCAGAATTTAAGTTAATTAATTCAAAAAATTAAGCCAGAATCCACATTTATTCACTTGTCAGAATCATCAACTAAATGCGCTTGCGCACAAGATGTTAATTTTCGTTTCCCCTGAGTATCTAAACATACAATAGAAACCTTCTCATTTCAGCTATTTGCACAAGTGTAGAGAAGTTGTCGACCTGTTTAAGAAACATTAAGGGTAAAAAAGCATTCGTTAAACAAGTTACAAATATTTACCAAATGTAGCACGTGATAAAATACATGTAATTAAAAATAGTTGTCCAAACCACAATGCACTCTTACAGTTTACAATAATAACAGGAACGAGTTAAGCTCGATTTGTTTTGCTGTGATATTATTAATGTAATTGCGTACTCGAGTGATACGAGGATAATATCTAGATAAATAGAGGGTCATGACATCGTTTTGTCTGAGCGGTTTCATTAATTAAACTAATTCAGGTCGCAGGCGGCACTTTTCTTTTTTTTTTTTTTTGTTTTGTTTTTGTCTTTCTCCCTGCAGTAAACGTGGAGACGACAGCAGCAGCGCAAGGAGAAAGAGAGAAAGCATTTTGTCATTTTCTGAAGGATGAGCGTACAAACAGACAGGTTTGGTGTGTTAGCGTACCTTGCCCTCGTGATTAATTGTTCTCCACATTTCGGATCGAGTCGCCTATTGATGAAAACTGGAAATCCGCTTACACTAATGAGCTCTCAATGACAGTTGCACGGAGTCTGTTTCGCAGTTGACATCCTCTGTGGGAAATGTTGACAGTTTTCTAGTTCTCATCGTGACAGAGAGAATGAGAGAGAGAAATGTTTTACGTAATTTTCAAGGTTCTTATCTAGAAGGCCTGCCCTCTGAAAATATGTTGTTGTAGTAGTAAGGTTTTCGATTTTCTGTTTTTTGAACGAAAAACCCAAGTTTTCGGGAGAAAAAATCATGCTACTCCCTGAAAAGAATCTCCATCTGAAACGCTTATATTGTTAGAGTAAGCATATGGTGAGGATTCGATGAAACGAATGGCGCTGTATCACACTTCAAGACACAATAAGAACTATTTATCAGATGGTAATTTTAAAATAAGACGAACGACCTGTTTTAACAGAATTTCTTGGTAAACGAAAAGTAAAAAGAGAAGAACTTTATTCTAGTAACCGTAACGAAGCTTGTTTTGAAATGAGGAAGTGTATTTTAATGCATTTGATATTCAGGATAGATTTCCACTGGTTTTTCAAAAATTAGAATTAGGAAAGCTTTAAAGAAAAACTTTTTCTTTAAAGAAAAAACCAATTCTTAAAACGATATTTCAGTTCCTAAGATTATTACGCTTTAATCTTTGGGCTCTTGTGGACCCCCATGTTTAGCGAGAAATATGGGGAATTGCCAATTATAGTGATGCTTTTCGCACAAAGCGCATGTTTCAATTAAAGCGGAAATAGAGAGCACGTGCTTCACGTTTTTAATTTTCGAGAACTGTTTCAGTGAAATGACTTTGTGTACTATGTACTTCTTTTCTGAGTGTTCTGTAGGAATTCACACTACCCTTGGGAACACCTCCAATCGAATCTACAGGGTCCTAGGGTAAGAAACATTATCCGAACAGAATATTTTTATTTGCTACCTTGAAACACTATGAGGATTACTCGGATTAGGGCTCCATCCCTTTTGAACTATTGCATTTACAGTTCCATACAAATCAGATTTATAACACTTATGAGGGAGATCCTAGGGAGTCCTCGTGGGTAACACAGTTGGTAGAATTGCTGTCCTCCCTACACTGGGTGGAAAAGACTTGAATTCTAGCCCCGCCGATGACCTGAGGAATTTTTATTGCCCCTTTTCACAACGTGACTGAGTTAGTAGGTCTCAGGCGATGGTAGCATGGTTTTTATTCCGGAAACTCGGGTTTTTCATCCAGTAAACAGAAAATCGACTTCAGAACACACCCAATTTACAGGCAGTATACAAGGAGCAATATGGCCTTAGTCACTGATGCTCCTAAAACCCTACAACAACAACAACAACTACAGATCTTAGGGAACAACCTAGGATTAACAGTTCTTTTTACTTCGATCCACCACATTAACACGCTGCTTCAAATATCTCTATTTGCTTATTGGATAACCGAGGGCTGGTGACCACTGATTGAACATTATCTGAACTGTGTTTTTTTTTTTTTTTTTTGATCATCACTCTGTGTTTGTCGAAAGCTCAACCATCGGAAAGAATAACATTCAAGTATTCTAAAAGATCATCTCGAGTTTCCTACAAATATAGAAAAACTATCCTTAGAACCCACCATTTTTAGAGGTGCTGTTTAATAGAAAGTAGCGCGCACAAATCTTGATTCGCTTGTGAACGGACTATGTACATGCTCTCAATATACGTAACACGAATTCTCCGTCTTAAGTTGATGTTCTGGACAATTGTTTGTGTCCTATATTATGACACTTCTTTCTTCCATATAATCGTTATAATATAGGGCACATTTTTCAAAAAGAGCAGCACCTCACGTTACACGACTCCTGAACGTCAGTTCAACTCCACCTTGGTGCACTTTGATGAATACAGAACTCTGTAAAAGGCCAGAAATGTGTGTAATGTTACGTTTGTGCAATGCGTGTGTTGTTATGTTGTTTAGTTGTTTCTGGACACTTGTCACCTGGAAAGCCTGCACAGTGCCCGTCTACATCTCGGGGGGGGGGGGACACAACTACGCATGTACTTTGGAGGAACTTGACTAATCCGAAGTTTTAAGGGAATAATATCGGTAAACTGCGGTGGCCGAATGGAATATGATCTCAACCCAAACTGAACATCTTTGGAGAGGAATTAGGGTACCACCAAAATGACCTTCTTCATTAATAAACCTCGAAAATTCTTTAAAGTGGAACACAATACCAACAGGTTTTCCAATGCGCATTGAAGCAGTCATTACAGCCGAAAATGGTCAATGTTGAATTCATTTCTCTGAATAAATGCGTATTTTGTTCTTAGCTACAAGATACCGTGACTTTTGGCAGGATAGTGTACTTTCTGATAGGAGAGCGAGATTTTGACGATTCCTATGAAAAGGCGAGCGTGGGGAGGTCCTATAATGGAGGTATTTGTACTTTGATTCGCCATTTTGTGTCAAGAAGACGATTATTTAATGGACGCATCGTTTGGAACTCTTGTGTTTACGGGCTGATAAAAGCCAAATCATAAACCAAGAATACCCTCATGGTGATGTTTATTTCCATCTGTCACTTGGAAAAAAGAAGAAATAAAGATAAACATTAATTCGCAATTTCTGTTTATGGAGAACAGTTGGGATTCCCTGCTTTCTTCCAAACATGATGAGAATGAAAAAGAAGAAAAACAAATGATCCGTTAGTAAGGATAGGGATTGTTGATTGGCGCGAGCGGGATAAAGGAGGATGGACATTTATTAGCAGGTGATGCGCCCTTAATAATATATGAAGTTCGTAAAGCAAAGTGGTGCAGACCCTGCCGGGACCAACCTTCGATCGCTGAGAGCAGTTCGTGCCGCTCAAGTTAGCTTCGGGTACTTTATCCACGGGCCCTGGACACTTGGCAGGCAGGTGCAGTAACAACCTCCAATTACCAGACTGTAATCCCGGGCCGGCTCCATTGCTCTCGTTTTGGGTAATTTTCAAAGTGCACACAACTTGTTTATCTCCGCCGATAAGCAAGAAGTAAATTACGGCTCACATTATCGCAGACAGGAAGACGTGGATGGACAGAATCTCAGGTGAAGGGGGGGGGGGGCGAAGACAGACAAACTCGAGGGAATAAAGGAAAAGAAAAGTCAGTTTGTGTCAGTGATCGACAGGAAACAGACAAAATAATCTCTCTCTCTCTCTCTCTCTCTCTCTCTCTCTCTCTCTCTCTCTCTCTCTCTCTCTCTTTCGTTCTTTCTTTCTTTCTCAATTCCACTCTTTCTTTTCGCTCTTTTCCTTTATTTCTTCTCCCTCTTTTTTTAAAATTTTTTCTATCTCTCATTTTGCTCTAATTAATTCATTCATTCTCTCTCTCTCTCTCTCTCTCTCTCTCTCTATCTCTCTCTCTCTCTCTCTCTCTCTCTCTCTCTCCCTCTCTCTCTCTCTCGCCCTGCCTTTCTTTCACCTTTTTCTTTCTTTCATTCATTCCCTCTTTATCGCTACTTCTCTCTCTTTTTCTTTGTTTGTTGCTTTTTCTCGTTTTCTTTCTTTCTTTCTTTCATTCTTTCCTTTTGCTACTCCCTCTCTTTCTCTCTCTCTCTTTCTCTTTTTCTTTTTTTCCATTTTTCTCTCTTTCATTCATTCTTTCTTTCTCATTTTCAGTATTGCTTCCCCTCTTCCTCGCTCTCTCTTTCTCTTTTTCTATTTTTTTCCTTTTTTCTCTCCCCCCTTTCTTTCATTCATTCATTCTTTCTCTTTTTCTCTTTGCTTTCCTCTCTTTCTCTCTTTTGCTTCCTGTCTCTCTCTCTTTCTTTCTCTTTTTATTCCTCTCTTTCTTTCTCTCTTTTTTTCTCTTATTCTTCCTCTCTCTCTCTCTTTCTCTCTCTCTCTCTCTATTTCTTTCTCTTTTTCTCTCTTTTGTTTCGTCTCTTTATCTCTCTCTCTCTCTCTCTCTCTCTCTCTCTCTCTCTCTCTCTTTCTCTCTCTCTCTCTCTCTATTTCTTTCTCTTTTTCTCTCTTTTGTTTCGTCTCTGGATCTCTCTCTCTCTCTCTCTATCTCTATTTCTTTATCTTTTTCTCTTGTGCTACCCCCTTTCTCTTTAACTTCCCCTCTTTTCCTCTCTATTTCTTCTTTTTTTTCTCTCTTGCTTCCCCTTTCTCTTCCCTATCACTCTTTCTTTCTCTCTTTTTTCCTCTCTCTCTCTCTCTCTCTCTCTCTTTGTGTTTTTTCATTCATTCTTTCTCTCTCTCCCCCTTTCTCCTTTTTTATTTCTTTCATTCATTCTTTCTTTCTGTCTTCCTACTTCTTTCTCTTTTTCTTTCTTGGTTGCTTTCTTTCTCGTTTTTTTTTAATTTTTTTCTCTCTTGCTACTGTCTTTCTTCCTCTCTTTCTTTCTCTCTCTTTTTTCCCCCCTCTCCTTCTCTCTTTCTTGTGTTTTTCTTTCATTCTTTTTCTCTCTCTCAAATTCATCTGAGAGAGAGAGTTGGTTTGTTTAGAATTTTCTTCGGGGAAACTAAGGTATTTTTCGGGATGAAAGCCTCAAAATTTCCTGGTGAGAAAATCTCTAGCTGTTGCCCAATCAACTAACCACTAAGTAAAAAAAAAAAAAAAAAAAAAACTACAAAGCCTCCCTTCCCCAATTCTGGTATGCCTTGATTAAACAGGCACCTCCTCCACAAATAAACAAATGACACGACCCCTTTTTTGAATCTCAAAGCACGTGCCAAACAACTGTACCCTATCGAAATAACTACACGAAATGGGCTTCCAAAAGAAAACACTAATTTCCAAAAAAACCATTTCATCGATGAACTGATGTTTCCATGGTGATAAACCTTGATGGAAAGTATTTCGGATTTTGAAGGAGCGGTCACAAAAACTTGGATGACCCGTTCATTAAAGCGCACTTTTATTCATCCACTCACTACCTCGCTCAAATTCATAAAACAGAGTTGAATTTGCTCGATTAGAATCCCCTACTTCAGGAAGTGCATAATGGGGGTACTTCCTCTTGGAGTTCACCCCCTTCAAACGGTAATATTCCATTATTTGCCCACTTCAGGATTTCCCATTCCCGGTTTTTATACAGTCCGCATCAATTGCTCGATTTCCTATAAAACGTCAAACTTTCTAACGTGTGTTCTCTGGTCGGTTTGTCTGTTTGCGAGGCACACATCCTCAGACCAAGTTTTAAATGAGGATGGACGAAGAATGACTTATTGGATGTACAAATAATAACAGAATAAATAAAAAAAAAAAATCTTTTCAAGCTCGCTACGACTAAATTAACCTCGGATCACCTGAATGGGCGCAAATTACCCTCAGGAGTACCCCGAGAGCGTTCATGCCCCCCTCCCCTTGCAGCGAATCCCTTAAACGCTCGGTGAGAAACTACAAAACTCCGACGCTAATTCTCCTGGAAGCGATTTGCTCTACGCATGCGCGGTGTGGCCATCATTACCGGAAGTTTTATGGAAACTGTTGCAGAAAACAGTAGCGTTTCCAGCCATCCCCCGAGTACCCGCTAATCATCACAACCGCAAGCCTTATCCCGATCAGAGAGCACGAGCCACAGCAACAAACATCTGCCCTTTCGGCGGCGGTGGCGGTGGCTGGCACCGTGCGTGACCAACAGCGGAAACGTCAAGGGAGGAGACATCCGTTTGCTTTTTTTTTTCTTATTTTTGCACGGGAGAAATTGTTATTCCGCAGAAGTCAGTTTTAGGGGCCGGCGTACCGGCACACACTCGTTGCCAGATGGGAGGAACAAAAATCTGGTGTCACCTGTCTGCGGTGGTGCTATCAGTTCGCGCGACGGGCGACGGGGCAGGTGGATGCGCGACTGTTGTGGCAGCGTTTCTACGCTTGGTTGCTCGAGACTGCGTAGTAAAGAACAGTTTGGACATCATTAGTTTGGCATTCGTTTCAACGATCTGCCATCAGATGGCGCATCTGGGTCAGTATTGTTTGTTTGCCCGGAAAAAAATAAAAAACGCTTTCCAGGGGTTAGGGGGTTGTCGCATTAAAGAATGTCGAAAGTGATAGTAAGGCAAATGAAGAAAAAAAAAAAAAAAAAAATATATATATATATATATATATACACTTCCGCCTAATAAAAATAGGAACAACTTGTTTATCAGTTTTTATTAAAATATTTTCTGATATAAAAATCCAAAAAATTGTAGAAGACTCCTGAACGTGGTAGAATATTGTAGAAGATTCCTGAACGTTGCAAATATAAAACAAACCGGTACACGACCATGAAGTCCTGCTTGCTTGAGCAGGACTTCATGGTTGGATTGGGCTAAGGGCCATAAACATTGGACAATTGAAGAGTGGAAAAACATGTTGCGAACGAATGATTCCAAATTTGAAATGTTTAGATCCAAGCATAGAGTATACGTTAGCCAATTAACTGCAGAAAAAAATTGTGACACATTGTTAGCGCCTACAGTTAAGCATGGTGGTTGTTCCATCATGATTTTCATGATGTTGCTTCTGTTTTTCTGTAGTGGATGACATCGTCAGAATTGAAAGAATAACCTGTTCAATTTGAATTTGTAGAAGAAATTTTATATTACAACAAGACTGACCAAAGCACAGCTCTACAACAAGCTGTGCAGAGACTTTCTAGCAACTAAATAACAGGTGTTCTCTTGGTCTACAATGTTGAACATCCTGGACAAGGAGAACATCATTTTGAATATTATTTTCCTGTAAGATGAAATTGTCTCCTATAGCATCAACATCAGATCGGATAAATAACAGGAGGGGACAATTGTCACCCCAGTCGCCTTACTGGGGTGGCCAACCCAACCGAGCTTTTATGGGATCATCTGGATCGTTAAGTCCATGAAGTCGCCCATCTTTTCAAAATTTATGGGAAACCTTGCAGATCGCTTGGAATAATATTGGTCAAAACACTATTTTAAAATTGATTTCCAGAATGCCTGTGTAAGGCAGTAACAAAATCTCGTTCTGTTCAGTAACAGAATGAGAGTTTGTATTGAGTGTTGTCTGTTTGTCAGGGTTATTTTCTCCCACCCCACTATTAAAGTCTACAACCTCCTCCTACATACCTCGTTTCCAAATACGCATGAACAAATTTGAAACAAAATTTCACTGGCTTATGTCATTTACGATATTTTCCAAAACTTAAACAACACACCTACTTTTTAACATATTTTACACATTAGAGGGTTGTTCAAAAAGTAATGGCAAAACCGCAGCTATATTAACAAGCGTTTGATTATGTTTCCTCAAAGTAATTTCTCACCTGTGAAATTTCATCCGATCCCAAATAGGGATTGAATAGTTTGATACCATCGGCAACCTTGTTTTATTCATTTCTTTTCAACATTTACATCTCGAACAACATGGTTCAATTCCAGCCGTATATAATGATCAAAGTGTCATGTGTGTGCCGTTACCCATTGTCAGAAAACACAGCGTGTGAATTGTTACAGGCATTGGTCGACCAATGACCAGTAGCGGTGTGCGTTGCATACTGATGTTGCTAGATTTGATCCACGAGCGACTGGAGACAAAGACTCATGTGAAGGGGACAAAGGAGCTGTCAGATTTATGATGATATCATTTAAGGAACATTTCTGGGGGAATAAACAATGTGCTAATATTGGCGGGAATTTGTTTGGGTGGATGCACCAACTGGTGTATGTTTTTAGGAGACGCAGTGACTGCAGAGAGATTTAGATAAGACATCCTAGATCCATATGTCCAATATTATGCTGATGCAATAGGAGACAATTTCATCTTACAGAAAAATAATGTTCAATCACATTAAGCCAGGAGATCGTCTCCTTGTCCACGATGTTCAACTACATCGTGGACCAAGAGAACACTTCTCATCATTTCCACCTGGCTTTTTCATAGCTCTCCTCAACAGCATCCAGAATCGCTGCAAGTCTTACATTGGAGTCAGGGTAAACTATACCACCATTGACTAGCAATTGCCATTCCATCTTCGGCATCGCTTGCCACTGTGTTGTCCTCCTCCATATTAATCCTTTGTCATTTTACCATTAAATATCATCAATTTATCAATTTTTATTTACTGATTCCATTAATCTCTCAGAACGCATTAAAGCAAAAACGAAGGAGTGAGAATTCATAGAAGAAGATCAGTTCTGGTTCAGAGATGGTTGTGGGACCAGAGAGGCAATAGGAATAGTAAGAAAGAAGCATGGAAATAGGAAAAGATATGGCAATTTGTTTTGTTGATCTCGAAAAGACTTTTGACAGAGTGAATTGGGTTAAGCTGTTGGAAGTACTAGGAAAGATTGGCCTAGATAAAAGAGATTTAAAACTAATTCGGGAACCTTACATGGGACAGACAGCTGTGGTTCGGATTGATGGAGAAAGAAGAATCAATGCAACATTAGATGGAATAAGATTGGAACATATGGACAGATACAGATACTTGGGAAGCGTAATGACAGAAAATAGGAAAAGCCTGGAGGAAATAAAAACAAGAATTTCAATGGCAAAGAGGCATTTAGTAATAGAAAAGAACTGTTGAGAAGAAGTTTCAGATGGACACTGGGAAGAGAGGAACAGAAGAAGTTTCATGGACACTGGGAAGAGAGAAGATCAGACTGCTAGAAGCTATCAAGATGTGGGTGTGGAGGAGAATGGAAAGAGCAAAATTGGTGGACAGAGTGAGTAATGAGGAAGTTTTGAGGAAAGTAGAAGAAGAGAGAACAATAGTAAAAGAACTAAGAAGAAGACAAAAGAACTCTATAGGACATGTTTTTAGAAAAGAAACCATGCTGAGGAAAGTGATAGAGGGGAAGATGTGTGGGAAGAGAGCTATTGGGAGAAGGAGAATTGGAATTATGGGTAGAGGAAAAATTATGCAAGAATTAAAAGGAATGCACAAGATATAGGAAAAATGGTGTCAATGGAGCGCTGAGCCTGCCTGTGGGCAAAGAACTTGAAGAAGAAGAGATCCCATTAAAGATAATTTACCTGAGAAGTTTTAGAAAGTACGGTATTTAGCAAACTATTTCATCGCATAGTTTTCGTCTATACCTTAACTTTTGCAGATCAGTGTACTTTCATAGGTCTGCTGTATGACAGAGTCGTGAAGAGGTACATTGGAAAAATTCTTCTTCAGTAATGCTCAAATATGTTGAGCCAATAATTTTCCATGTACAGTATGTCACAAAAGTTGGTGAATGAGTTTCGTTTGAAATATAGGAAATTTCGTTTGAAAAAAATAATTCAGGAGTTGATTTTGGTACTATTCGCCAAAGAACTGGGTGTACCAAAAGGTCACAGAGAAAGAAATTCAGGAAGAAAATAAACGGCAATATAAATAATTCCGGGATAATCCCGGTGTGAGCACAAACGCTTTCTGAATTATGTAACTCCTAAATCGCTCACCGTAGGAGCAAAAACTCAAGTTCGGATCATTACCTTCTAGCCCGCTCCTTACGTCCACTCTAAAAGTGCACGAAATTGTCCCGCAAGTCAGAAGATGGATGGCCGCATTGAGGCAACGACATACTTTCTTTCCAGAGTCCGCTACGCAAAAAGGCTATTTCGGAACCCGAACATTAACCTCTTAACCGTTAGGCTTAACTTCACCAGCAGTTTGGTGTAAACAAAGTGATTTTTCTTATTCAACTCCTATGAACAGAGAGGATTTTAATAGAAAATATCGGGATTATATTTGAAATAATTAGTTTTTAGTTGAAAACAACCCGCTAATGCTATATTCATTTTTAGTTGGGACATTAAGAATAAATTAGCTCCCTCTAGCGGTACAACCAGTAACCTGGTAACCCAACATCAAAAATCGCAAATATTGGCCTAGTTAATCTGAAGAGCCTGAAAGCTGTCATCACGTTATTATTTTTTCTTTTTTTTTTTTCAGTATTTGTAAATTTTTTCCGCCTACAGATGATATACGCCTGATTTAAATATTTCTAATTTATGGCCATGCGAGTAACTCCTTTTAATGAATCTGATCCTCACCGATATCGTAGATAAACCCAATTTAAATTACTGATAAATTTAAGCGTGCTACGAATAGTTATAAAAATAAACAAAAATTGGTGGGCCATAAATCAAACTTTGCAAATGTGGTTATACCGTTTAGCGTTAGTGAATTTTAATCTCGAAACCAAGCGCGAAGTTGTGCTCTTGTCATTTGATTTATATATTTATAATCTAAAAATAAACGGCATTAATTCGCAATTAATTAATAACGCTTAAACATACTTCTGGATTATTTCATCATCACTTAGCGTTCGGAATTTTAAACTAGAATCTAATTACGCGTTCTCCTTCAAAATCTAAGTCAGCTTTTTGCATAAATGCACTAACATGCCAAAAGTTAGGGAACATCACTTTAAAGATCGAGAATGAACAGTGACATTGTTAGAAATGTAAATACTGTAGATGTTTTTTTTCTTTTTTTTAATTTAGGTATAAATTTAACTCTACACAATGTGATAAGCTGCATGTTGCCTCAACCTGATAATCTGCGCAGACTCATTTTTGATGGCTTTAGAGATGTCACTTTGATGATTATTAACATAAAGCCCAGCCATCAGATATGAACAAAGTCATTTCGTATTCAAACGGAGAGTATCCGTTGCATTTTAATCAACTATCGGACTGAGGAGCGGTATTGTAATATCAGTAATTTAACCATACTTTTTTTTTTAAGAAAAAGAAAAAAAAAGAAAGACACGAAAAGAAAAAAAAGAAGAAGACAGAAGAATACCATATTATCAAGGCAATTGCTTTGTCAAATTTCCGAATTTTAATGAGTGCACACACACACACACACACACACACACACACACACACACACACACACACACACACACACACACACACACACACAGAGCTGATCGGAAAGCTGTCAGCACACATGTTGACGGGTGAAGTTTGAAGGTGATGTTATCGTAGGTCATTACCGCTTATACCCGGCCCTTAATTGTTAGCCTTCTTGAGAATCGTCAATAAGATAGATTCAGTCATCACTTTTCTCTTTCGTAACACATCCTCTAAATACACCGGTGGACAAATTAAAGTAGCAATTACAAATGGAAAGACAACTTTATTTGGTGTATTATCTAAATGAAAATCTGAACACAGAGATATAGTTTATATTCTTTTAACCGATACTTTTTTTTTTTTTTTTATAAAAGAAAGGAAACATCGACCGTAAGAACAGTTATGATAAGATTATAAGGCACATAAACTGCCTCGTCTCATTTTAGTAAACAAAGTTGTGAATACCTGAAGAAGTTCATTATGTTTATCCACCACTGTCAGAAAGAAGTATTTCTTATTATGCACACATTTCTTATCTATTCTTAAAAATTAACGCGCCTCGTGGACGTTCACAGCTCATCACATAACAGCCCATTATGAGTTGTGGAGTATTGTACGTGTGACAACTGTACAAAAAATAAACTTAAAAAAAAGTTTAGTTTATTTTTAACCACGTGGAAAGAAGTCCGTATAGAAAAATACTGTCCCTTTTATAGTTAAGTTATTATATGCTATGTAATGTATTAATAGCATGCAATATTTTGTTAATAATTAACCGTTAATATTAAATTAATTAACACAATTATCTTAATTATGCTAAATATTAGATAATTTAAACATCTTTTTATCTATTTTTTGTAATTTTTTAATAATATTTTTAAAAATCTAATTTAATTTTGTAATTTTAATATAAATTTTTAAATTAAATTAAATTAACTTAAATTAAATTTTATTTTATTTTACTTTAATTTTAATATTTTAATATTTTATTTTAATATATTTTTTTATTTTAATATTTAATTTTAATTTAATTTAATTTTAATATTTAATTTCATTAAATTTTAATTGTAATGTAATTTTTATATTTTAATTTCATTTAATTTTAATGGTAATGTAATTTTAATATTTTAATTTCGTTAAATTTTAATTGTAATGTAAGTTTTGATATTTTAATATAATTTAATTTTAATTTTAATGTAATTTTAATATTCTGATTTAATTTCATATTCTGATTTAATTTAATATTTTATTTAATTTTAATATGTTAATTTAGTTTAATCTAATTTTTAATATTATTATTTATTATATTTTAAAATAATTATTAAAATTACTTTTTATTATATTAAAAGAATTAATATAATGTTTATTAAAATAAATTTAATTTAATATAATTATATTCTTAACAATTTATTATATAATTATATTTAATGTAATTATAATTATAATCAATAATTATATATTAAATATAATTATATTTAAATAACTAACACCTAACGGTTAATATTTTGACATATTATCTGGAAGGTTGTAGATGGCAATTATCCGTTGTTTACTTCGAAATATTTTTAAGTTTCTTTAATAATTGTTAAAATAAAAATAAAATTTAAAACAATATATCCATTTTATAATTATTCCAATCACATTATCTTTCGATACTCCCCGCCCCCTTTTTGTTCTTCTTCGGATGGTAAAATTTCTCTGTATACGGGGAAACTTAATTATAGCCCACTTACGAGTTTGAGGGATCGAGTGACCCACTTTGATCCTTACCAGTAGACGCCCACGTGCAATTATGTAAGTCGGTGGAACACTTTCCTCAAAGATCATTACTCACATCGGGTAATGTTCCCACTCAACCCTATTCTTGTTGTTGGAAACAAAACCAAGTTCGAGTTTATCAATGGAATTGGCATTGAACCCGCTCAGCAATGAGCGTTTAATATATCACTGGGTGAACCAACCGGTCGTGCACTTGACACTGCGCGTGTTGCAAATGACAACTTTGTTAGTTCTAAGGGGGGACAACAGAAGGAAGATGCTAATTTGAATAATTATTTAACTGCCAAACACTTTTTCAAAGTAATAACTGGTTTGAAGCATTTGTTTTACTTCCAGTCTTAGACACTGTCTGGAGAAATTGGCACTGTTTGGCCTGCGTGGAGGTTGTTTATGAGCGATGGAATTTGAGAACATATAATTTTCAACACAACAAAATTTCAAAACAAAACAGAAGGACGCTTTCTCTATAAACAGCACACACCCATTGGCGAAGCACGCCAAATTCTTGGCCTCACAAACAGTAAACGAGTTGGAGAAAATCAGCTTCTGTCATAGTTTACAAAATTAAAAATGTTTGGACACATTAAAAAGATTCTCCATGCGCGCTTTGAGTTGAGCTTAATCCATCTAATCAATAATTAAATTTCAGACTAGATTCCTGTCAACCTCCTCTCATTGCCAATTGTTACTAGGTTTTGTTTATTCTTTTAATTTAGATCTATCTCCATGATTACACATGCAGTTGGGAAACATATTTTTCATAAAATCTCCATCTTCCCACATTAAGGCAAATCATCACCGGAAAGATGAGTTGATGCTATACAAGTGCCATCTATCGGCAATACATTCAGTTTTGGTTAAAACTCAAAGCTATTTAATCATTTTTAAGTTAAAAAAACAATTATATTTAAGAAAGAAGGAAAAGAAACCCAAAACAAAATGCTACAAATTTGTTCACATATTTTCGCATGCTTATTTCAGTCTTTTTGTTATTTTTGTTATTTATTATTATTATTTTTTTTTTTTCGCGTTTATGAATGCTGGTAGCATATACGATATTGTATGTCACTTCCATTCCAATGCGCCATCTAACGGTAGTATATAAAATAAGCCTTATTATTATTAGAAATTTTTAAGGATAAAACATTACAAATTTGTGATCAATGAATTTGGCATTAAAACTCTACATGACAGTATCTAAAAATACGGCTATACATGATCTAAAAATACGGCTATACATGATCTAAAAATACAGCTATACATGATCTAAAAATACGGCTATACATGATCTAAAAATCTAAAAATATGGCTCTACATGATTGTATCTAAAAATACGGTTATACATGACTGTATAAAAATTCAATCACGGCTATACATTATTGTATCTAAAAATATGGCTATACATGATTGTCTATAACAATACGACCATACATGTTTGTATCTAAAAATACGATTATACATGATTGCATAAAAATATAATCACTGCTATACATGATTGTATCTAAAATACGGTTATACATGATTGTCTAAAATACAACCAGGTTATTTATCTAAAAATATGGCTGCACATGATTGTATCTAAAAATAAGACTATACGTGATTTATCTAAAAGAGACGGCTATACGTGATTGTATCCAAAATACAGCTCTACATGATTGTATCTAAAACTACGGCTCTACATTATTGTATCTAAAAATAGGGCTATACAAGATTGTATAAAAAAATAGGGCTATACATGTTTTTATCTAAAAATATAACTAAACATGATTGTATCTCAAATACGGCTATACATGATTCATCAAAAGATATACGCATTTCTCAAATACGGCTATACATGATTGTCCACATGATGGTATCTAAAAATACGGCTCTACATGATTGTCTACATGATGGTATCTAAAAATACGGCTCTACATGATTGTATCTAAAAATACGGCTGTCCACACGATTGTATCTAAAAAAAATGCGGCTCAACATTTTGAATAAATGCACTAACTTGCCAAAAGATAGGGAGCATGCACTTGAAAGATCGAGAATGAACAGTGACATTGCTGGAAATGTAAATAGATGTCCTTTTTTCAGATCTTTTTTTTTTTTTTTTTTCTATTTGACTCTAAGTTTATTAGTGATTTATCCTCCTCACCGAATTTCGTAGTGTCCAATCTACTCTGCGTTGGTGCTAAGTATCAATAAGCTATGGAAAACCAATAAAATGAGATAAGACATTTGGGGAAAAAGAAAAAAAAAGTTAGTTGATACTATAAGGGGGTAACTTTGCGTTTTTTATCTTAAAAATGTTCTGCTTCTGAATGGGCATCACCTATCCCAGATAACTTAATTAAACGATGCTTTCTTTTCATCTCTCTCCTTTTCGCTCCTTCTCACTCTGTACCCTTGCAGACATAGAGAAAGAGAACCCCCAGCAATGACAGCAACCAGAAGCAGATGCATAATCCTCTCGCAGTATTGAAGAATTTCATGATAGCGTTCGTCATTATCGATCGATGGTGAGAAATGGAATGAGGCAAGCTGCAGCGAATTCCTTATAAGAGAGCCAAATGACTCGTGAGATAAAAAGGAAATTGAAAAGGACATCAAAAAGAAGAAAAATACTCAGAACGCCTAAAACGCAATGGAAGACATTTCTGTGGCTAAAATGGGTTTATTTGGGAAGAATGAATTAGAAAGAATGAATTAAAAATTAGAAAGAATGTTTCTTTCTAATTTTTTCCCCCCAGAAAATTCCGAATATTTTGGAAATTTTGAAATATTTTAGGAGTTTTTAAAGTTTGATGGATTTTTCTGGATTATTCTTTGAATTTTTTTAATGTTTCAGGAAATCTAAAAACATTTTTTTGAAATTTAGAATATTTTTTGAAGTTTTTGAAAATTCTTTAAAAATATTCACTGTTCTTTTAGAAGTTTGAATGTGTTTTTACAATTTTTTTGGAATTCAGTAATTTTTTGTGATTTCTATTGGAATATTTACTTTTTTGGAATAATTTTTCATCTTGAAAAAGAACAAAAAAGTCGAAGGAGAGCAATCATGACGAATAAAGTGTACGATCGAAGTTAATGACTTTTTATTACCCAAAGCAGTTTTAGAGAATGCACATTGCAAGTTGGTGCATTGTGATGGTGAATAATCTATTCAACTAGTCCGAGATAATTCCTTTCGTATCGAACAGAACCCGTTTACCATTTTCAGAATTTCCACTTAATATTAAACATGACTGATTTTTGGTCATTATGTGTTTGCTTTCTCGACTTTCGATAATTACACAACCCGAGAAATTTTTTTTTTCTTCATACCTCTGGAACGAAAGTTGGTTATTCTGAACAAAACGAATGTCTTGATTATAAAAATATCAATCATTTACTTCTGTTACGGCTACATCAAAAGATATACGCATATTTTAAATTCCTTGTTTTTATCCAATATCAGCATACATGGTTGTAATCATTACATGGTTGTATCAGCATACATGGTTGTAATCGTTAAGGAACCAACAGTAATCTCCCATCATGGCAGAGTCCCAGCGACCTTGGTATCGTTTTTCCATTGCAGATACGTCCTGGTGGAAGCGCTCTCTTTGTTCATCACTGACATCTGCTAAGTTTTCAGGAAAGAAATCCAGATGGGAATGAAGGAAATGCATTTCCAATGACATTCGGCACCCCATGTTCTTGTAACATTTCAGCAAGTTAGTCACCAGTTGCTCATAGTTCTCTTCTTTTCTCTTTTCAAGGAATCCGTGTACTATAGCCTTGAAAGATCTCCATGCAGCCAGTTCAAGATCATTCTTTGAAATTCTTCATCTTTTAGTAGTTTTCTTATTTGAGGACCTATGAAAATTCTTTCCTTGAGCTTTGCATGAGATAAATTTGGAAACATTTTCAGTAAATATGCGAATCCTCTGTTTTCTTTATCCAGTGCCTTAGTGAAATTCTTAATCAGTCCAAGCTCGATGTGTAAAGGGGGAAGAAAAACCTTTTGTGGATCAACCAATGGAACATACTTTACATTGCTTTTGCCGGGAATATATTCATCTCTCTTATCCCAGTGTCGTACGACGTAGTGTTTGTCTGTTGCACGACTATCCACAAACATAGGAAACAACAGTATTTAGTGAAACCACCTTGCAACCCAACAAGCAGTCCAATCACTTTGAGATCACCACAAATATTCCAACCATAGTCATTGTAACGTATAGTAGTAAGAATCTGGGACATATTATCGTAAGTTTCTTTCAGGCCAACAGCATGAGCGAGATGAATTGATGGTAAAGTATTTCCATTATGAAGTAATACTGCTTTCAAACTTAACTTTGACGCATCAATGAACAAACGCCATTCAGAGGTATTGTGATCAATGTTCAGTTCGTGCATAAGACTAACGACGTCTTTGCAGACACGCATGTTGTTTTCCATTGCAAAATATCTTAAAAATTCTTCATTTCGCTTACGGTATATTGTAATATTTGTACCATTGGCGAATAAGTTCCACTGTTGTAGTCTGGATGCAAGTAATTGAGCCTTATCTTTGGGTATGCCCAAGTCTCTGATCAAGTCGCTTAATTCTTCTTGTTCAATGTAATGTGGGGCCTTTTCTTTTTCTGGCTCGTAGTCCAAACCACGCGAAGTACACGGTTCCGCGATATCTGGTAAAACGATTTCTTCTGGAACTTCATCACTATTTCCAATACCCCAAGATTTTGGTGGCACAGGTACTGACAGTTCTTTACCGTGTCGCACTGGCCTGATTTTCTTCCAATAGAATTTTGTTCTTCTTGATGGGATATTTGGATATTTGATGCAGTGCTTGCTCTTTTTGGAAATACCTTTTATTTTTGTCATGCAGAAATATCAGTGGTCGAAATGATTCTTGAGCTCGCGCCTCACCATACCGACGGCAACAGGTAATGCTCTCAGCTTGCCATATAACCACAGCCTTAAGTTCGTTGTACAAGTAATACAACAGATATGTGGAGCCAAATGTTTTTCTTGGTCCCGATCTTGCAACTGAGGTACAATGAATATGCAACTTTGTGACAGTGTATATTTTCTTCCTCTGAGTTTTTGGGGGTTAAGGTCCACAAACATAGCAGAAGTTGTCTGGGTGATTGACGGAAGTTCTGTGCTTTGTCGTCTCCATTTTAACAATGCATTAACCAAAAACAGTAAAAGCAATTGGTAAATTTGAACATAAGGTGAATCCTTGTACGTAGTTTATCATATACCATATATTGAACAGTTGAATGGTGTAATAAAATTAATAAAAGTATTGACTTGTCTGGAAAGTGCATGAAAATCAAAATATACTATATTGCAAGGACAGTAACGATGTACTTGCTTAACTTTTAGCCAAATAAACAAAACCAACCAAAAGTTAATAAGTTTAAAAATTGTTTTTCAAATGGTAATGATATCTTTGTACAGAATCCAGTTATCTACCTATATCTTAAAACTGAGACGTGATAGGAAATTTTTATGATTGATTTTAAATTATATACATAAAACTTGACCAGAAACAACCATTGATTTGCTGGAGGTAAAAATCATGTTGGGTAGTGTTATTATTGATGTATTTTCCATTGAAGATACTCGCATTTGTGTTTTGGGTCATACTGAAACATCAAGATCCGCCATCAGTTATAGTTGTCTCCAGAAGATTGCTGTATTTTTGAATTCTACTTGAAAGAATTTCATTTTTCCATCAAACTTCTGTTAATTTTTTACAAGTACTTCACTCTTCAGCGATTAATTTTCCACCAATCTGAATGAATCAGATCTCTCTCGTTTTTGAAAACTTTCATCGATTTTGGAGTTACTCGGTGTCCACTCCATGCATCATCATTATCATCCACCCTGTCGTTTTCAAACCTTTAAAAGTTCTCTGAACACGTTCGCTGTTGACATAACCGCATCCCAATAAACTCAGCTTAACATCTGAAACTTGAGGAAAGCCATCAATAAGGCTTAAAACGTTTTTTGCCCCTCCAGGCACAGACAGATCCATATACATTTCTATAGAGTTAAGATTTTCTTCCAATCGAATTTTGTTCTTGTTGAAGTCCTACCGCGAATGACGATGAGCTACAAACGGTTGTCAATATGCTCTGCTCCTACTATTGAAATAATTAGTTTAAAGTTTTCTTGAAATATGTATTATGCACCTGCATGTCTTTGATGCAGATACGCGAAATTATAAGCCACCCATAATAATGTTTTCTGTTGCAGGTGATTAACTAACTGAAGGTGTACTACTATCTCTCTCTAAGAAATGAAGAAAACCGAGGTTGGAGCTATTATTAAATATTTTGTAAAAAAGAAATGGACTCCGACTGATATCCACAAGAATTGGCGGACATATTAGGTTAATCTTCTCCATCCTATGATATAGTTAAAAGGGGCGGTGAGTTTAAGTGATGGTCCTGAAGGGAAATGTTGAACTTTGTGGATTCTAGAAAATGTCAACAAAATCCAGGGCATTTTCCTGTAGGACCCTCATTCGACATGGTACTGATATCAGTGGGTATAGTTTAGGCATATTGCATATGGTTCAGTACAACCATATTGACTGGCATGAAAAAATGAGCAATACGCAATGTACAATGTGCAACGTTGCATGAAAAATCCTTGGAACGTCATTAGGAAAAGTATTGGTGTTGCAAGGGACTGTTGAAAAATAAAAAATAAAAAATTCGTTGTTGTCATCCTATTGTTTCTACTTGAGGAGCAGAACAACTTGATCTCCCTTGTGTCAGTGGAGAATAAATTCTTATAAATATAGACATAAAAAGTTTAGAATGATTGTTAATTCATTTAATTTATATTTTGTTTCTGTAAACTATTCTTTGATAAAGCTCAGAGTTGCCCCACATTTCCATCCCCAAAGACAGACACGTCGCAAGTCATGAGTTCTTCGCCCTGTTTTTTTTTTTAATTCCAGTATCTTCATATTTGGTATCGTGTATGGAAGTAAATCAGTCAATAAAAATGTATAAAACAACTCACTGGACAACTTCTTACTCGTGACAGTAAAGGAACTACACCCAGAAGAATTTCAACGCACGCGACCACGTCAACATTCTCATCTACTAGAAAATTTGTCAAATGTAGCCACGCAAACCACACACACATACACGCAAGCCTTTGGTAGTTTGTGCTGGTAGTGAAACTGCACTTCAACTCCTTTACTAAGCGCGCTATCATTCCCTCTTCATCCAACACGCACATACGGACAAACAGGTATGCGTTCGACTTCGTTCCTGTCATCTTGTTATCATCAAAACGTCAGATGTCGTAGTTTGCAAGCTGTCACCCTCAAACCAGACCTTTCATTCTCTCTGAGACATCAGGGTGTGGATATGAGAAGAAAAAAAAAAAAAACATAATAAAGAAGAAAACGAGCTAGATGGACACTGTCAATATGCCATCTATTTGGAGAGCTAATGTACATATTATATCCACTGTGACGATCCACAAATGCTCTGAATATGATAATATCAAATAAAATTAAACATAAATCAAGGTCCAATGAAATAATTTTCCTCCTAAACAGTTATTTCAGGTTTAAGCTTATAAAATGGAAAATCCTTGCTTATATTTTATTTTAAAAACGGCGGTTCCATGCATCTCTGTCCCTCTCTTTATCACTGGTATTTTTCTTTATTTTATCTCCAACTCTTTCTCACATACGTCAAGAAAGGTTTGACAAAGCACGAAATATCCTGGAGCCTAAATAATATTATCAATCATCGCTCAGATATGTGAATGCGATATTTTCAGCAAATATATTCCAATATTGACAGATCCAGTAAAACGTGCGTATCGAAATAACAAATGGAAAATATCAGGCTCCACTGGGACACTATGAAAACTTTGAAGTTGGCTGAATATACGAAAGGGGCTACCTATATAACGGTCACTATCGAGTTTATTTTATTTTCGTCCATCACTGATTTTAGTTTTCCTTTTTTTTTTTTAAGAATTCCTCTGGAGATATTTCTTTACGATGCAACTGACAGCTACACGTTCAGATCGAAAAAGGAAGTATATGGTAAACATAGAAATTTATTCTTTGCAAGTTTCTTATCTTTGTCAAGTGTGGGTGCGCATTTGAATTCTTAAGTTAATTCCGAAGTAATCAATAGAAATATTTCTCCAATAAAATGCATAATGTGTATTGCACAAAATAACAAGTTTATACAAATTGTACAAAATATTATTTATTTTTTCTCAAAACCAGCGCCACTCATAGACATACTGAAGAGCCTTGAAATTATTTTTTTCAAACATGGTCTCCAAGAACTGGAATACACTGTCTGCGAGACCACCAAAGCATTGAGTTAACTTTAGGCATCGCGTGTAAGTCATGAGAAAATTTCTCTCCTAAAAGGTGTTCTTCAAGTTTGGGAACAAATACCAGTAACCTACCAGGATAGATGTACCCATTCTAATTTCCATATGTGGAGAATATGATGGATATTTCAATGATTCTGATTGTTCATACCGGATGACAGTCAGGAAGAGGAAAAGGTATTATTTAAATGTGCACCTGAAGATTGGTGCACATATGAATAATTCCAAAGTAATCATGAGCAATATTTCTCTAATAAAATGACTACTATGAGTGCAAACATAGCATGCATCCCGTGCTGAATGTACACAGTTCGTCTAAGGCGATGGCAGCATGGTTTTTTTTCTACCAGAAACTCTGGTTTTTCGTCCAGCAAAACAGAAAACTGACATCAGAACACACGCAATTTGCAGACAGTATGCACTAACCATAGTTGCCGATGCTCCTGAAACCCAACAACAACAACATATAAACAGTTACCAAAACGATCTTTTATATTCAACATGAACATGTTGAATATAAAATTTATATTCAACATGTTCATGTCAATATCGCATCCTCGTGTGTAGCTCAGTTAGTTGAATCTTTCCTATACAGTGTGTCAAATCCCTGAGTTTGAGTCCCGTTAATGACATGAACAATTTAGTGGGCTTTATTCACAACATGACTGAGTTAGTCAGCCTCTCAGGCGAGGGTATTTTCTCTTGGAAACTCGTAGTTTTCGTCCAGCAAACAGAAAATCAACCAAACTTAATTTCTGATGCTCCTAAAAATCCTACTACAACAACTTAATATGGTTAGATTAATCTTACATCATTCTATGTATTTTTTATTTTTTTAAATAAAGCATACTGCTAGTGGCGCCATCTGATGATCCACAATGCATTTTTAAACTTCTATAACGCAATATTCGCAATCAAACTGTTAAAAATTCCTTGTTATCAAACTGTTATAATGAACAACCTTTGACAAAAAATATTTATTTTATATTAAAATAAATTATAACACAATTCTTTTTTTTTTTTTTTTTTTTTGCCCCTAATACACATATATTTTTGCTACAAATACAGTTTTACGTAATTTAGAAACCTCAACACTTGTAGTTCTTATATGTTTTCCTAGATGGCAGCACAAGTAGTCTATGATTTATTTGTAACGCTAACGTTATGATAGTACGATCCAATTTAATTCCTCGCGCTTTCATTCGATTTTATTTAATTAATTAATTTAGTTAATGACATATTTTGGCCATTGTAGATTCCTATAAATAAAAAGCAGTCATTAATCTACTATTTGAATCTAGCAGTTTGTTGATGAAATAACAAAGAACAAAAGACAATAAATTAGATCGAAATCTAATTTTGCCGACCATCTTACACTCAAAGCGACAGTTTTATCTTTCTTGAGAATAGCAAAAACGCCAAGTAAATATTAATTAGAACTATGTAATTAAAAGCGATATATAATTCTTAAAATATTACCTTTCATATCGGCTACTGGTAGAAGCTGGGGATTATAATTCCAACAATGCCGGTGCGATGGTGGCGCCATCTTGTTCCAGTGTCATGAACCAAATCGTATTAAATGTCTCGATATTACTGAATAATTTTGTTTTTAAGAGCTAATGGTAAAGAGCAATTTTTATTTATTTATTTGAAGACTCGGACAGGTCCTATTATGGCTGCGCTCTCAGTGCCTGCAGTTATTTGTCAATATTTCATAACCGTGCAGGTGACTGTATACATTATAGCAAGCTAGCGAGATCCCAATACTCCGATGCAAGCCTTGAGATGTATCTCTTCACTTTCGCCATCATACATCAAGATAATGCAGGAAGTCCATTAGTAGTTGTGTCGGCTCAGTGAGACCATCCCTGTACACTGCATATGGGTGCTCAACCGAAGTAGTCAGGTAGAAAGAAAAACGGACAGACATGTCTTAATATCAGAGGGTGAGCTACTGCAGAGATATTTTTGCATTTGTTCACCAGAGATGACTAGTAGGAAACAGAAACATTGCAGTCCATTTTTTTTTTTGATGAAATGCGTTCACACCAAAGCATTGGAGTTTAGAAGGCGTCAGTTCTGATATATTTACTTTCAAAGTTTTTTGCTTTGCATGTCCTGTGTGATATATGCATAAGCTTGTCATCCATCTTTTCTCTTTATATGTCCGTGTTTGCGCATGCGTGTGTGTATACGTAAGAAAATTAATCTCCTATCGATGTTTTCAGGGTATTCCTTACCATAAAAAGTGTAGCGTGAACCTCTTCAAATCATTCAGGCTGTTTCATATCCGCAACTCAAGAGGCTGGAGGTGGTGTGATGGTATGGGATATGTTCTGTTGGTTCCCTCATACCTTCTGAAGGTCATATTACCTTCAGTGAATATCTTTCTGTAGTATCGGACCAACTTCATCTGCAGTGCCCCAGGTTTATCTGGATTGCGATAAATTCTTTCAAGACGACCATGAAATTATCCATGGTGCAGAAACGATATCTCAATGGCTGGAGAAACATTTCCAAGAATTTCAACATCTATACTTGCCGCTGAATTAAGCAGTGGATAATTCTCCAGAGCTGAATCCAATTTACAATATGTGGAATATGTTGGAAAGGACAGTTCGGCTTCGCAATCCTCTACAGACGGCTGTAGCCACTAGCTGACATTTGTAAACTAC